>NW_026924568.1:0-24050 GCF_032062105.1 Saccostrea cuccullata | reverse complement strand
CGTTTTACAAAAAATTAAAGTATGCATATTGTTTAGAACATTATTCTGACCATCTTTTGTTCAAAATTCAGGGTTCTCCATCATTTGAGATTTTACTGTGTTGCAGAGTTTACGCGAAGCACCAATATTTCGCGGTATTTTCGCGAACAAATTCGTGACTGAATTAAAATTCATTATAATTACAAAAGATTATAAGCACACACTTATTCAAATATCGCCAATTCGTTACACAAATGGTATGGCCGTACGTACTGATAAACTGAAAAAAAAAAACGTTCGGAAAAGCAGAGGAAATTCTGACTGATATTCAAACTACTTAACATTTTTGTGAAAGTAGATTTGCCGCGTTTATTTATCAGGTTTCTTGATCAAGTTACTGCATTACAAAAAGGAACCTCAGAACAGTAAACATGCTGAATTCCAAAATTTTCGGCAATTTATTTACATCAATAAAATGAATTCGGAACAATGTCATGTTTGACTTACAATGCTTACATAATTCTAGAGCCGTGGTTATACAGGAAAGACATATTTAAATATTTTTCATAAGTAATACAATGTATTTTACTGCAGCTACCAATTAACCTGTACATTGAGTTGTGAAAACAATTTATATGTCATTGTTCCGTCGTGTGTCAAGTCCGGCGAGGGTCTAAGAGATAATTGATTGACTACTCAAGGTGAAGCCCTGGTAATTAAGTGTTATAACTTTTTGAATTGAAAAACGGTAGAATTGTTTGATTAAAGTTTCAGTTAGACAAAATTTGTGTGTTTATATATTCTGATTATCACAACTTTTACTGTGTCGGCAGAATTTTTACTGTGTCGCATGCATGAAATTTTAATCGTTACTGTGTCGGAGAAAATTATACTGTGCTTATCGAAATAGTCACCCTTTTCGATATATATATAGCGTCAAAGATTTGACATTCTGGCCCCTTGTGACCCCTAATTACGCAACATATGATCAAATTGTATCATATTGTGTTGCAAATCGTTTTACTTTTGCTTCAATAATGTTTAACAGATTATTGAGTATAAGAGAGTTATAGATAAAAGACTTTCGGCCCCTATGAGCCCCTATTTTGAAGGGTCAGTCCCATTTTCTTGATATCAAATGAAAGGTCTTATGATTTTGAAGATTTTTTATCCAACACTTATTCAGAGATTTCTATTCGTTGTGGAAAAAATATTTAGGGGCCACTCCTCGTAGTCCCTAATTTGGCCGTTTTACAAAATTTCAAAGTATGCATATTGTTTAGAACATTATTCTAACCATCTTTTGTTCAATATTGCTTATCAAAAAAATTCCCCCTTTTTGAGATATAAAGCTTCATAGATTTGACATTCTGGCCCCTTGTGATCCCAAATTACGGAACATATAATCAAAATTGTATCATATATTGTTGCAAATCGTTAAGATAAATACTTTTGCTTCAGTAATGTTTATCTTAATATTGATCATTAGAGAGTTATAGATAAAAGACTTTTGGCCCCTCTGAGCCCCTAATTTGAGGGGCCAGTCCCTTTATCTTCATATCAAATGAAAGGTTTTGTAATTTTGAAGATTTTTTGTTCGACACTTATTCAGAGATTTCTATTCGTTGTGGAGATATGCTAAAAATATGAAATGTTTTACGAATATTCAAAGTATGCATATTGTTAAGAACATTATTTTGGCCATCTTTTGTTCAATATTGCTTATCAAAATATTCCCTCTTTTCGAGATATAGAGCGTTAAAGATTTGACATTCTTGCTCCTTGTGACCCCTAATTACGTAACATATGACCAAAATTGTATAACATACTGTTGCAAACCGTTAAGATAAATACTTTTGCTTCAGTAATGTATAGCAATATATTGATCCTTAGAGAGTTATAGAAAATATTTTTGCTAACCATCTTTTGTATCAAATAAAGGTTTTATGCTTATCATAAATAATTTCTCAGGAAATTTATACTTTTTGAAGAAAATTTAGTTTAATAAATTACCAAAACCACCGATAAATTTAAACTGTTATTTATTATTGCATACAGATAAAAGCAAAGATTTATTAATAGCAAAATTTTCCTTATAAAAAAGCTCCCCGGAGTTTGGCTAAAAAATTTCTATTGCGTTGTGAAGTGCCCCTAAAATTACCACACATAAAACCTTACCCTTTATCTTGAATTTTATACATATGAAAATTGCATAATATACTGTTGCAAATCTTTAAAATAAATACTTTTAAAATTCAAGAATGTATACAAAATACTGAATATAAATGACTCCTTAGAAAGTTATCCATATGATTTTAACACAATATTTCCGATAAAAACCTATTTTACTCTTTGTACATGCCCCTTAGCCAATTTCTCTTTACACGAAATGATCAATTTCCAAGTTACTCGATGTACACATATGACGTCATCGGTGATCGAATTCAATCATAATGACTGTTACAGCATAACAAAGTAAAAACACTTTATTTTTGTTAATGTTTACACGTTTCTTATCATTTTCTAGAGTTAGAGTACATCGCTAAATACCAAAATTACGAAAACCTGATTTCTAAAATTGACGTCATCTTGCCTACTATGACGTCATAATGCAGCACTGATTTAGCCGAGGTAGAATATTTTGTATGCTTCCTTATTCCCCATGCTTGATTCTGAAGATTTTTTGTTAGACACTTATTCAGAGATTTCTATTCGTTGTGGAGATATGATAAATTGAAAAAATTAGGGGCCTACAAGTCCCTAATGGGACTGTTTTACAGATATTATAAGAATGCATATTGTTATGAACATTATTCCTGCCATCTTTTGTTCAATATTGCTTATCAAAATTTTCCCCCTTTTCGAAATATAAAGCGTCAAATATTTGATATTTTGGCCCCTTGTAACCCCTAATTACGCAAGATATACTTAAAAGTTTATAATATATTTTTTACAAATGGTCTAAAATTAAATATTATCGAAAAATTGAGCAGAAAAAATGTTAAATTTTTTTGGTCAAACGGGGGAACGAACCCAGGTCGCCCGCGTGACAATCCAACATGCTAACCGTTTGCCCATTCGGATCGCCGCTTCGCGTTTTCAAATGCAAATATTTCGAGATTGGCTTTTTCGATTTTCAAACAAATTACATATTTTGCTTCAAAAAAGGGGTCTCTATTTAATTCTCAAACAAAAATATTAAAAAAGAAAAGTTGAAAAATTGCGTTTTATAAATTCGCTTCCAGTATCGACCGGAAGTACTGACGACGCATGAAAAGGCAATTGTGCAACGCTCTAGATCATAAACTATCATCTCCAATTAATTTGCACTTCATATCTAAAGCAGTTTTTGCTAAGTGATCAAGACAAAATTGCATTTTAAAAACAGAAAATTGTCCATATCTCACGACCGGAAGTGATGCCGTCAACGAAAAAAAAAAATTCCAGTAAGGTTCAGATCAATACCTATTTGATGTGTAAAACTGAACTAGTTATCCGAACTTCCCGTCATCATGACTGAGTGGAAAAAACCTCGCACTGCTTTTCAAATTATATTTTGATTTTTTCTTGTTACACAGACACTGCAGATCTGTAGCTCGCCGATAAAAAACACAGACTGTAAAGTGCCACCCATTGATAAAACTGTTTATTTATTGCGCATAAAAAGTGTGCTGTTTCGAGATTTACTTCTTCTAGGGATGTCAACGAATGGTCGACTATTCCACTGTCAGTCGAATGGACCGACGATCGAATAATGAAACAAGATTCGAATATTAAATAAATGCAAGAAAACGGGGTTGATAATGAAATTTTTATCCCAAAATTAAAAAGGAGTCCTTCCTCAAACTACATGTCACAGTATATAAATAAATTTCCACATTGTACATATGGAAAACACAGAATTACATACCGCGATACATGTAATCATTTCTCAATATCTGACATTTTTTTTTGCTTTTATATATGTACATAGTAAATTATGCAACGCTATACTGGGCTATAAAAATCATTTAATTCAATCATTGACTTGTACTATTATATTTATAAATTATAGAAATTTCCAGTGCCTAGGAATGCACAATATTTGCATAGCCGAGAAGTTTTTAATTTCGATAAAATTAAAAACAATAATCTTACAAAAAAGACATTTGATATATAGCTTGGGCGAATATTAATTTAAAAAATATAATATTTAACATTTTCATCAGAGGTGTGGATCGTGTGTGTTTATAATTCCCCATTTCCAGTATACTTCAATTTCAAAGTTATTTCAATTTTTAATTTACTTGTATTTTGATTAATAAGCTTTCAAAAACACTGGTTTAAAAAATAATAAATGCTCCGAATATTCAACTATTATTCAAATACACATGTAATGCAATCGAATGTTAGACAAAGAAAAATAAATATTTTGACATGTCTAATTTCTCCGTATCTTTTAACTGTTATCTCAACATATTACAAACCGTGTGTTCCTAAACAAGGTAAGCTATTGACAAATTGATAAACAAGAATGTCAGTAGTCTCGTTTAAAGATATCATTTCGTAAGTTCCTTGGTCGTTAGTCCCACCTCTGATGTTTTGGAGGTCCGTGTTTGCTCTGCTCTTATTTTGTATGGTTAGTAATGGACTTTGAGACTGAATACTGTTCGTTATCACCATATCCTTTTCTACTAGCATATTACTAGTTTTGTATCAGGGTATTTTCTTAAATGTATCGAATTTCAACTTACGCTCCACTCATAGCCTGACTTATTCAATTTCACTTATTTTATAGATTTATTTAGGAGATATTTGAGGATTATCTTAAAGACAGACGTTTTTCCTTTAGGACGTGGTTTCAACCACAGAATCAAAGGAAGCATGCAAACAATACAATTTCATTTATTTTGTATACATTTTTCTCGGAATTCGTAAAGTTATGAAAAAATGCAAAGAGAAAAAAAACAATACTGGTGAATTTGATCTGTCTCATTGTAAAGCTCCATTTTTTTAGGTAAAATATACTCTTTAACACTTTCAAGATTGATTGATGTTATGCACATTGTTTTACTCAAGTTGTGTGTTCTTCTAACGAATTCTGGCGGTAACATTTATGAATGAAAGTTAAATTTCATTTAAAACAACTTCATAAACAATTGACCCTAGACCACACCCTTGACCTTAGTACATCGGCCAGCAAAAAGCGGAAATCGATTCAGCATTGAAAAATTTAGGGTGGAGGGACTTACATGTAAATGCTTTTGAAATGTTACATATAAATATCAGTAATTATCAGTGTTTGCTTTTCCTGAGCAGAAACTTTTGAGAGATTTTTTAAAAAGTATATTTCCCCTATATACCTTTGTAAAGATTTGATTCCCTATTGTACACGTAGTCCCTCCCTTCCTTAAACGGTTTTGATTTAAACTGACTTGATACATACCATTCAGTTCTTTGGAAAAAATTTTTCTTCTTTTTTTCTAGAAAAAAAAATCCATTCCTGCTCTGGTCTCACCCTACTCCCTCCCCTCCAAGGGGTCTTGATTTAAAGAGATTTAAATCTATACTTCCTAGGTACCTCCATATAAATGCATTTTATCAATCCTATAAATTTCTTTGTAAAACTTTGATCCTTCAGTATGACACAATCCTTACCCAGGGATCAACATTTAAATATACTAAAGTCTACACTTTCTGAGGATGCTTTCATGTCAATATGACTAATCATAATTTGTTCTTGTGAGGAATTTTTTCTGATTTGTAGAACTGTTCCATATTAATATGATAAATCATTGCTTTCTTCAGGAGAAGACATTTCAAGATTTCAAGATGTTTTTCCTATTTGTTGCATTATAAAACAGTATTTAAATATTAATTGTGGCCTCACCATAACCTTTACCCCGAGTTAGTAATTTGAACAAACTTTACTCGACACAATATGAATAGGATTTTCTATAATTTTAGCTCAATTGACCAATGGTTTAGAAGATTTTAAAATATAATAATATAATACAAAATATTATCTATTTCTGAATTATCGCCCCTTGAAGAAGGACGTGACAATTCTTGTGATGAAACTTATTTTAGTTTTTTTTTAATTCAGGATTCAGAAAAGCACACAAAATATAACTTGACTCATGAAATCTGGACAAATTATAAAATAAAAGTAAAATTAAGTAGATTCTTAGAGGTGCTTAGACGCGGAAAAACTTAATACTTTCTTATATTTTCCATATAATATCACGCCTTTTATGTTGATATAGCAGTTCACACGAGAATATGATAAATAACAAATTTCCCAGTTTATATTATTTAATCATTTCGGGACGCACTTGATTAACACATTCTTGTATTTTCACAAAATTAAACATGATCATTAGTTGTATACGTTTTGCTTAATTTTTGTTTGAGATTTATTTAAAATATATGTTTAAAGACCAAACTGTCTTCTGATTGGATATACAAAAAAACACTATGTGCATATAATATTCATCAGCAAACAAGATATGTTTTTGAAACAGTTAAAACCCCCTCTCCAATAATTTAAATTTCCAAAAGTTCAAGAGGCATATTTCTGTCAGTAATTGCTTTTTCTTACCTAATTGAAAACTTGGTCTAGATATCGTTTTGATTAATTTGTATACCGAATCTCATTTTATTATGTGCAAACTCTACAAGAAGAAAAACGGAAACAGCAAATAATCGGAAAGTCTAAGGGGTATAACTCTGTCAAAGATTCTACCCCAAAAAAATTGACATGGGTATTCTTATGATAAATCTTTGTTGCAAATTTCATTCAGTATATGCAACCTTTGCGACGAGAATGAACGGCAATTGCTAATAATTGGCAATTCTCTAAGTTCAAGAGAAATAATTCTGTCAAAGACTGTTTCCCAGTATCCAAACAAACATGACCTATATATTATCATAATAAATCTGTATACCAAATATCATGTCAGTAAAAGCGACGTCTGAAATAGAACGGAAACTGCTGGTGGACAGAGCGACCGACTTACCGATCGAAAGACTCTAACAAAGCATTCTGCCTTCCCTTCTTTCAAGGGGTCAGGAAAAATAAAGTAAAAAAGTTTTAAAATTGTATTTCCAAAGGGCACAAAAATAAAATTTTACTTTGTATTCTGGACAATGTTTTGACAAAAATGTATTTCCAATGCACAATACATTGTTAAAGTTAAATTTAATTACAGCATGAATATTTCTTATGGATACACAACAAAGTTTCTAATTTTCTTACATATCATGGTTAAAGTTTGTTTAGTGTAAGGGTGATTCAATCAAACACGTCTCAAAATTCGTAGTTGTAATAATATCCAGATAGAAGACGTTCATTTTAACTCTACCAGGCGAAATGCTATCACAAGACATAATTCCTGATATTATATAGAAAATCTTGACAAATTATTAAATCTGTGTCGAAAAACTTTCAAAAGGTTCCGTTAAATAATTAAGTCTGTATCCATACTCATTTATTAGGTTCCACAAAATACCAAACTTTATCAATTTTTAACACCTTTTGAAAAAAAATATCATACTGCTGGAACCCCTTGAGATTACCGATCTTTCCTCAGCAAATAATAATTTCTGATGTGTGATTGATAAATGACCTTTCGTTTTTCAGGTGCTATGTAACTTTTATATGTCTTTTTTGAAAAAAAAAACTTTAAATGATAATTGTCTAGTTTTCTTCTACTTCCAGTTTTTTTAAAACAATTTTTTGCTTATTCCTCCATAACATCTATGCCCATTTTTGGTGTTTCGGGGGTCCGGGTATGCTCTGCTCCTATTTTGTAGTGTTTTGTAGACTTTGAGATTGATTGATTGATTGTATTCTGTTTAACGTCCATCTCCAGAATATTTCACTGATAAGAGACGTAAGCATTGCCGGTGAGGGGATGAAAATTTAGGCCTATGCTTTTCCGGTTCATACGGTTTCATCCAAAGGACCGCCCCATTTAGTCGCCTTTAACGACAAGAAAGGGGGTGCTGGGGACATATTCTAACCCGGATTTCCAAGGGGCACTTTGAGATTGAATACTTTTATTTATCACATCACGTAATTTTATTTAATACGTTATTTAGTCCGAGGTTACCGAAGGGTTTGTTGAATTAGAAATGAAGACAAAATACACATTTATGGTGAACAAAAATATGTCATAAAAAGAATCTCCCATGGTTTGTGGTTTGATATGATTTTTATCAAACTCGTTGTGTGTTTTCAATCCCCTCGCCAATGCTCGGGGACACAACTCGTTGGATAAAAATCATATCAAACCACAAACCATGGGAGATCCTATATTTCTGCCATGTTTACCCCTTTATCCCGTGGATATTACCCATTAGGTAGTTTTTTCATGTCCCACACTTAATAACAAGTATGTCGTCACAATGGTTTTTGTGTTAGCGTGATGAAGTAAAATAAAGTTGAGTACTAAGTAAAATAGTGTATACATGTAACATCGGTTGTGAAGCATCATACATGGGATAAAAAGAATCTCCCATGATTTGAATTTGGTTATGATTTTCATCCAACTCGTTGTGTGTTTTTATCCCCTTGTTAAAGCTTTGGGATAAAAAAAAAATCATTACTCGTTGGATAAAAATCATATCCAAATACAAATTATGGGAGATCCTATATATAGTTTAAATCAGACTTCTTAGATCTGTGGCACTTTCAGATTGAATACTTTTATATATTTTAAATCAGACTTCTTAGTTCTCTAGTCCATGCTTATAAGGGTTGTGCAATTCGGTAATTGAATAAAATATTTGGAGATAATGAACAGTATTCGAGCTTAAAAGTCCATTAAAAGTTTTTTTTTTGTTTTTTTTTTATTGGCTCTTACATTTTACAAATTAAGATAAAATACATACATGTAACATTGCAGTGAGAATATATAATCAATATTTCAAATAGGCATATAGACTTTAGATTATCTAAAAAATAATTGAAAATGGTTTGGGCTCTAACTTGTAAAAAGAAAAAAAAAATTAACATATAGATCAGTTTTCCAGTTTATCCAATAATTCTTGCCATTCAGTGTAAAAATCTTCTTATTTTCCCTTCGTACAATAAAGAAATTTTTTAACATTTAATTTTTCCTTTAAAATCTTTCGAAAAACCATAACGTTCAAGTTACATTTACAATTATCTTGTGCATTTCTAACAGTATAAACATAGTATTTTGCTAGCAGTAAACAATAATTCAGAACTGTATTATAAGTATTTGTATAAATTCCAAATATAAAACATTTTGACATTAAATATCTTGGATTAAACATAAATTCAAACTATTCCACCAATTCACAAATTTATTCCAAAATTCTTTAGTACTTTCACAAAGATAAAACCTATGTTCTATTGTGTCAATTTCCTTACATGTTTTGCATGATGGTGATTCACTTATACCCATATTATATAATAATTTTCCATGTGCTATAAATCTATGAATTAATTTATAATTAAAAGATTGCAAATAAGTTTCATTATTACATAAAAAAGAAATGGAAAACATATTCTTCATGTCGGATTCTGTTATGTTAATATCAAATATATTTTCCCATTTTTTAATACAAGTTGGTTGCTCAATCAATTGTTCTGTTATGGTCCAGTAATAATTTTTACATTGTATTTTTGAAATTGGGCATTTCTTATCATCTATAGAAAGTGTTAATGTATTTCTATTGAAATCAGGTTTTTGCTTTTCCCTTAAAAATTTTCGCCATTCATATGGTATTGCCATTCTAATAGACATGTAGTCCAAAAAGGATATGTTTATACCATAAAGCAGGACTATTTCTTCATGACTTAAAAAATCTCTATTTTCACCAATAATGTCATTTACAAAAAGTATTCCACATTTATACCATTTTTTCCAGAAGATGGGCGTTTTGTTGATCTTGATTTTATCATTAAACCATAAAATTTCCTTAAATATTTTAGGTTCTACACAAACATTATTATAGGTTCTAAATTCCTTCCAACAATTTAAAATGTCTCTATAAAATGGTGGTATATATATGTGTAAAAAATCTATATAGCATCTTGATTGAAGTAATGTATGTAAATTAATATCTTCAAAATAAGCTTGAAAAATCATGAACCATTTTGGGTGGTGATTATCAGAACAATACATTCTTTTAATCCAATTTAGTCTAAGTGACTTAATATGATTTTCAAAGTTTGGAACTTTAAGTCCACCCTTATTTATTTTTTGACATGCTACAGTTAATTTAACCTTTGGTTTGTCACTATTCCATATAAAAGTTGATATCATTTTATTTACTTCCTTTATAATCTCATTAGAAATTGGTAACACAGTAGCTTGATAAATAATTTTAGGAATTGCTAGTGTTTTTGTTATTAAAATCCTTCCTATCAGAGTTAAATTCCTCATTTTCCAGAGGTTTAGAGTTGCTTTAATTTCATCTAATTTGGAATTGAAATTTTTTACTAAACAGTCATGTTCCCCATGTACACTAAACCAAATTCCAAGTGTAAAGAATAAACCACTTGACCATTTTACAGGTAAGCTGCCTGGTGGATAATTCCTACAGCTACCAATCCAAATGGCCTCTGTTTTATTAAGATTAATCTTTAAGCCAGAGCAATATTTAAAGTTTTGAATGATTCTCATCACTTCAAAGCCTGATTTTTCATCACTTAAGAAACAAGTAGTGTCATCTGCTAGCTGACTGATTTTGAATTCTGTTTCACCAATTCTTATACCGTGAATGTTTTTATTTGATCTAATTGCAATAGCCAATAATTCAACGCATAAGATAAATAAATAGGGTGATAAAGGACATCCTTGTCTAACACCTCGAGTTATCTTGAAAAAGGAGGAGGAATATCCATTATTAATTAAGCAACTTGTTATATCTGAATATAAAATGTGTACCCATTGTCGTAACCCTTTGCCAAATCCAAAAGTTTCTAAAACTTTATCTAAATATAACCATTCAACTGTATCAAAAGCTTTTTCAAAATCTACTAACAAAATAAGTCCAGGGATATTTTTTATACTTGTGTGATTAATAAGATCTGCAATAGTTCTTATATTTTCTCCTATGTATCTATTTTCAATGTAACCTGTTTGATCAGCATCAACTATGTTAGGCAGTAGTTTTTTAATTCTACTTGCGAGAACTTTAGCTAATATTTTATAATCAAAATTCAGTAATGATATTGGTCTCCAATTCTTTAATAAAGTTCTATCTTTATCTTTTTTTGGCACGAGAGTAATTATTCCCTTTCTTTGATCTGGAGAGAGAGATAATTGTTGATAGCTTTCATTTAGACTGTTTATTACCAGATCTACTATTTCAGGCCAAAAGTACTTATAGAATTCAAACTGAAGTCCATCACTTCCTGGAGATTTATTTGGTTTAAATTCTTTTAAGACATTTTCACATTCATCTTTACTTATTGAACCTTCGCATGTTAGAGAATCTTCTTTAGTAAGTTTTGGAATATTTTTACCATTCACAAAGTGACTGATGTGTTTTTGATAATTATCTTTTTCCAAGTTAGTCGAATAAAGATTTTCAAAGAAACTTTCCTCTTCCTTGAGAGTTTCATTTTTATCGCAAATAATTTTATCATTAACTACTAACTTATCTATACATTTATTTTTGTAATTTCTTTTTTCTAAAGACAAGAAATATTTTGTAGATTTTTCTCCCTCTTCACACCATTTTGCTTGAGATCTCAATATTATTCCTCTAGTTTTTATGTCTGTTAATACATTTAATTTTTCTTTGATTTCATTTAATAAAACAATATTTTCTTCAGATGGATTTGCCGATAGTATTTCATTTTGTTTATCTAATTCTTTTGATAATGTTTCTTCTTCCTGCCTATTTTTCCTTGCTTTTAATTTTGAATATTTAACAATAAACCCTCTTAGTTCACATTTAATTGTGTCCCATTTTAATTGATGGTTATTTAAATCTATATATTTCTCTTTTAAACAATTGATAAGTTCTTTTGTTTTCAGCACAAACTCTTCATCTCCTAATAATGATGTATTAAATTTCCAAAACCCAGGGCCTCTATTATGATGGGCTTCACCTTTAAGTGTTAAAGATATGACACTATGATCTGTTTTTATAGCAGGTTTTATGTTTGACTTTGCGTGTGGAGCAAGAAAACTTGGAATTATAAAAAAATCTATTCTTGATAGAACTAAAGGATTTTTACATGAATATGTGTAATAATTTTTATCTGGGTTTTGTTCTCTCCATATATCTGATAAATTAAGATCTTCTAAAGCAGCTAAAATATTATCTCTATAGTTAGATTTCCCTTCAGTTGTACCACCTTTTTTATCTAGTGATGGATTTAAAGTAATGTTAAAATCCCCTCCAATGACAAGATTTTCAAAGCTATGTGGTTCTATGAAAGTCAATAATGAATTGAAAAAATCCACCTGGCAATTCGGCTTATCCTTTGTTGGAGCATAAATATTAGTTAAAATAAAGTTGGTTTCTTCTATCAGTAAATTGATTTGTATAATTCTACCTTCATTATCTTGTACTTTTCCTTTAATAATATAATCTATATTATGAGGAAAAAGAATAGCTACTCCCCTACAATTGGATTCACCATGACTGAATTCAATATCAGACCCCCAGTCCTTTATCCACTGATTTTCATTGTCTGAGACTGAATGCGTTTCTTGTAAAAATATGAAACTATTTTTAAAAGAATTTTTTTAACCATGTAAAGATACCAAGTCTCTTCATTTTTGAACCGAGCCCTCTAACATTAAGTGAAATACACGATAACTCAAACGACATCAAAATTGAAAGATTCTACATGGATATTACCAACTGCGATGCTACAATTGTGTGTCAAACTAGAACAATGTGCTACAGAGCCAAATATAACAGGAAAAGAAACATGGAAAAGAAAATGAAAATATTTACAAACAGTAACAAAAAACATACCTTTAAAGGAGTTAGAAGACCGAAAAAAAGCACATGTCTTCCATTCATAGTCTAAGTCGGAAGTTTACTTCCATGTCATAAAAGACAAAGTCCGTATCAAATGGCTAAACAATATCCGGAAAAATGATTCCGGTTAGTTTACGAAAGAAGCTCATTTAAATACATCTGAAAACGCTTAATTAATACAAGATATATACATTGTTAGGGAACAAAAAATATGAATAATTCAGTGTAGCATTATCATCATTACCTAACAAGAACTGCTCTATGAAAAAAAGCGATTTAAACATAAAGCCCGGGGGGGGGGGGGTTAATCTTATATATACACATACATGTGAAAGGGAGGGGAAAATCCCTCACAAAAACACAGATTATAAAGCTCAACTCTATAAAAAGAGAGTTGAAAGTTCTGAACAGTCAATAATTAAATAACATTTTTATTTTACATGTTCGCAGTGATATTGAGTTTTTTTTTTTTAAAGCAATTCAATGTTAACTGCATATATGTTTATTAGAGAATAGGGAGATTATACACATCGTATTCACACTCACTGACTGGTGTGTCTGAGAACTACGTCAGCCAGCAGATTTTCCAAGATTTCAAATCGTCGACCGCCGATGTGCTTTGCTTGAAATCGCGAGATGACAACTGTCATGTTTTTGATTTGTAAGTTCTGCATCATTTTTACTAGTCGGCGTCCAGCGCCAAACTCGCCATCATCGTTATATCCCTCGTGAATCTGTCCGTTTGAATCTTGAAATCTGTATACGAGAATGTTGTGGTCAGCTTTGGCATGAGATTTATCACATAATGTTTTCTTGTACATGTCGCGCACGTGGTTGTAGCATTCCGTTGTTCCCCCAATCCCCCGGAAGATGTTTCCCCCTTCGTTAGTCTCCAGCTCAGTCACTTTGATCTTCTTCAGTGCTTCTCTTTCTGATTGATCCATTCCAAGGATTTGTTCTGCTTTTGGTTTTTGTACTTTATCTCTATGTACACTTCCATTCGGAAATACGAGTTTTTCTCCGATAATGCGTGTCTTGACGTTAGCTTTCCAGTATTTACTGTTCAGCTCTAATAGTTTCTTTCTGTTTTCTGATATTTCGATTGGAGTTTGTGGTGTAATGAAGAAGGTTGAATTTTGTTGCTCGGAAGAATTCTGGTCCGTTCCCTCTGCTTGTTCTGCTTGTTCTGCACGTTGACTTTTGATATCCCTCTGAGCCTGTAACACTAAGTCCTTATCCGTAAATTTGTTGAGTCTCCCCGTGATGGTTCTTGCCTTTCCTTGTATTTTTGGACCGTTTCTGTGAATATTTGCAAAAGATGTTTGTACTTTAAAATGCCTCTTGATAAGTTCTGGGATTTTGACGAAAAGATCCTCGTCATCTTCTTCAGGGAGATTATGAATCAAAATATTTTGTTTCATAGATCTCGATTTGAGATCGATTATATCATTTTGATTTTTAATTACTGTTCTCTCTAGATTGATCACGATGCATTTTAGCATGTTGACATCTTCTTTTAGGGACCTGTTCTCTTGTCTCAGTTGCTGAAGTTCATCGTCTCCATCTGCTTGTTGCTGTGCGATTTGTTTGATTCTGTGATCGAACCCATCTTGTTCCCACAAGTCCTTCTTGATCTCGCTTATTTCCTCGGTAAGATTTCTGATTGTCCTGAGTGAATCCGTTATTTCCCCGAGGCTAGCTTGAAGACTAGGTAGTGAATGCACAGCGCTGACCAACTCAGGTGTGAATGGGTTACCTGTAATGCTAGGTACCGAGAAAGTATGTCCCTCTAGCAGTGATTTCTGCTCAGTGCGACTCCTGTTTCTATTCATGTTTGTACGGATATCAAAATATCAAAGTTTTGCAAATTTTAAGCTTCGAAAAAACAGAATTCAACAATCTTCACTACTTACTCCATGAAATACACACTTTACGTTCACATTAAATACACATATTGGAAGATATATAACTTTTTTTCGGTCCAAAGCGGGAGCTCAGAAAACCATGACCGGCCTTAGCTCTGTCACGTGACGTGTAACAAGGCCATCCGTGGCACTTTCAGATTGAATACTTTTATATATTTTAAATCAGACTTCTTAGTTCTCTAGTCCATGCTTATAAGGGTTGTGCAATTCGGTAATTGAATAAAATATTTGGAGATAATGAACAGTATTCGAGCTTAAAAGTCCATTAAAAGTTACAAAATTATATCAGAGCAAACACTGACCTCCAAAACATCAGGAGTGAGATCAGGTGACATGGAATAATAAGCATTCCCTGCCAACCGGCCACACCCGGCATCTGCTCGGCTTCGCCTCGGTCAATATGAATATTTTTCTGGTGAATAACAAACCTTATTCAACACCAAAAGAGTCCATAACTGTAAAATATCGGACTGAAGGCTTCAGCAAGTATTTTCTTCTTCTCATAAAAAAAAATATATTTCCTGGAAATTATTTTTATCTACGAATTTTAGGACGCGTTTGATTTAAATCATATTCTTGCACTTTCACAATTTTTAACTTGATCCTTAATTGTATTTATTTTATGTATAAGTTTTGTTTAAGGTATATTATTAAAGATCAAACAGTGTACTGATTGGATATACAACTAACAATCTGTGCAAACAAAAATCTTTATCAAACAATTTGTGAAACAGTTAAGACCCCCTCCCCAGCAATAAGTCTATAAGGCGTCTGTAAGTATAAGTATCTGTCAGTAATTGCTTGAAAAAAATTAACCGGACGAAATCCGTCGACAATACACTGTATAAATAATGGTCTAGCAATCAGAATGAAAAATTTCAGTCATTTCATTTAATGAGATTATATTATCTGATACATAAACACATAATGTAAACTGTGTAAAGTATGTCATTAAAAATATATTAACATGTACTTTATCAAATGCAACCAAAACTTGCATGTTTCATAATAATTTGTGCAAGATTGTTGTATGATTTAAAATTCAATTGTAACTCGTGCTATAAATTTAGACGTGTAATTTTTATGTTAACTGAATAAAAACGATTTTGCACAACAGGTAAAGTTTTATCATTCCTTCCTCATTCCCTTTTTAACAAAAGAAACAGCAATACATTATCACAAATTACAAACAATAAACAAAGCATAATATAAAACAAACCATTATAAAATAAATCAAACAAAGAAAATTAATACACATAATTTGAATTTCAAAACAAGAATGATTTATCGACAAATATAAAACATGTAATTTTCTTCATCAACAAATTGATATACAGGGGTTAAAAGACACATGTCCGTCAAGATGTGAACATAATAGGGAATACTTGAAACTTATTCCCCGTGAACATATAATCTTTATACAATAACCGATAATTGTTGCAAACGAATTCTGATTAATCCAGAAAATATGACTTTTCGTTGTTAACATTACAGTTCGAACTCAAGTGTTGCCCGTATAGGGTTAAGATAAATAAAGCCCTTAATTAGTTACATTCAAAAAAATTATTATTCCCCATCTCACAGAAAAAATCAATTTAAATATTGCAGAAATACCAAGTAATTTCATAAATTTATATCAATAACAGGCTTCATGCCCCCTTCCTGCCCGTAATGAAAAGAGGTTTATGTATCCGCAAAACTTTGCTATCTTAAAACAATACTTTTCATAAGTCACACCTTTAAATAGTAGTAGTACAATAAAAAAGAAAAAGTCCAATGACATTAAAGTATAAGTAAGCTTAATAAATCTAATACAGAAAATACTTTTTATTCGAAAAAAAAAACTTATTTTTGTGTCTAACTGTCAGAAAAAAAATTATTTGTACATTTTATTATTATTATTTTTTTTACTTTTAAGTACAAAATGTCCATCTCGAAAAGTTGATTTACAGTAATTACTAAAATTGAACATCAATTTAAAATAAGTTCAATGTTCACAAGGTTTTTAAAACGCTACAAATCTGTGAACAGAACGTAAAATACAGACCACCAGGAACTTAATGGGTAGAATCAGATTCCACAAGGAAGTAAACATCCCCGTTTGATCCGGCACACTTGCCTTAAGACACATGTATCGATCAGATAGATACAGGGAAGTTTCTTTGTCAAATTAAGAACAAAAAAACTTGGTACATGTATAAAACATATCTGCCAAAATAAGAGACCCGATGAAACTTTATATTTGCTAAAAAATGCCATCATGACGACAATAGGAATATCACACACATCCAAATATGAAAGAGAAGCGGAAGATTCTTTGGTTGCTTCCATTTCAACTTCACTAGGTATGGCAAGTTGGCTATGAATGAAACTATCTATTTGTAATTGATAATACAACTTTGATATATCTGAATATCGGACTGTAGGCTACAGCAAGTCTTCTCTTCTTCATATGGAAACGTTTTTGAAATATATGCGAAAAATTCTATGTGAAAAAAATCATGCTTAATTAAGTTTGCAAGCTATAATTAAGGCTTTGATTAACTTTTGCTCCATATTTCACAAATAATGTGAACGCACTTGGTATTTAAGAAACCATTGAATCCATCTTCAGAATACAAAACCCAGCACCAAATTGTAGTAAAAGTTCAGCGATACTGTCATGGCCATAGAAGTATGATATGTACAATGGACTCTTATTGTCTTTATTGCATAAATTAACGCAAGTATCATTTCTTAATAATAATAATTCAACCGTGCTGTAATGTCCGTTTTCACAGGCTATGAAAAGTGGATTAGTTCCCTCGTTGTCACATAAATTGACATCGGCACCTTTGTTCAATAAAAGTTTAACAATGCTGTCATAACCTTTGAGACATGCTAGGTACAATGGAGTGCAGTGACCTTTATTGCATAAATTTTACAAGCTGTATAAAGAGGACTGGCTCCATAATTATCACATAAATTGATGTCGACACCGTTTTTCAGTAACAGTTGTGCCGTGCTATCATGTCCATTAAGACAAGCAACTTGAAGAGGACTAGCTCCATTCTTTTTACATAAATTGATGTGGGCACCGTTGTTCAGTAACAGTTGTACCATAATTATCACATAAATTGATGTCGACACCGTTTTTCAGTAACAGTTGTACCGTGCTATCATGTCCATGTTCACAAGCTATATAAAGAGGACTGACTCCATCCTTCGTACATAAATTGATATCGGCACCGTTGTCTAGTAACAATTGTACCGTGCTATCATGTCCATTTACACAAGCAACTTGAAGAGGACTGACTCCATTCTCTTCACATAAATTGATGTCGACACCGTTGTTCAGTAACAGTTGTACTGTGCTTTCATGTCCATTTTGACAAGCTTTATGAAGAGGACTGACTGCAACGGCAGCATATAAATGGATGTCGGCACCGTTGTCCAGAAACAGATGTGCCGTGCTATTATGTCCCTTTTCACAAGATATAAAAAGAGGACTGGCTCCATTCTTCGTATATAAATTGATGTCTGCACCGTTGTTCAGTAACAGTTGTACCGTGCTATCATGTCCATTTTGACAAGCTATCCAAAGAGGACTAGCTCCATCATTTTCACATAAATTGATGTCGGCACCGTTGTTCAGTAACAGTTGTACCGTGCTATCATGTCCATTTTGACAAGCTATCCAAAGAGGACTAACTCCATCATTTTCACATAAATTGATGCCGGCACTATTGGCCAGTAACTGTTGTACCGTGCTATCATGTCCATTTTGACAAGCTATATGAAGAGGACTGGCTCCATTCTTCTGACATAAATTGATGTCGGCACCGTTGTTCAGTAACAGTTGTACCGTGCTATCATGTCCATTTTGACAAGCTACCCAAAGTGGACTGGCTCCATCGGTAGCACATAAATTGATGTCGGCACCGTTGTCCAGTAACAGATGTGCCGTGCTATTATGTCCCTTTTCACAAGCTAAATAAAGAGTACTGGCTCCATTCTTGTTACATAAATTGATGTCTGCACCGTTGTTCAGTAACAGTTGTACCCTGCTATCATGTCCATGTTCACAAGCTATATAAAGAGGACTGACTCCATCCTTCGTACATAAATTGATATCGGCACCGTTGTTCAGTAACAGTTGTACCGTGCTATCATGTCCATTTACACAAGCAACTTGAAGACACTACTAAGTCAGAAACGTACTGACATTCCCATTTTTTACTGATAAACTCAGACATTTACTGACAATGTGCTGTCGTTACTGTAAAACTTAGACAATTACTGACCTTTTTACTGCCGGTGCTGATAAACTTAGAAAAGTGCTGACAATCCTGGTCGGTGCTGAAAAACTTAGACAATTACTGACCTATTTACTGTCCCTGCTGAAAAACTTAGACAAGTGCTGACATTTACTGATAATTACTGTCCCTATTGTTCTCGCTCTCGGGGAGGCTGCAGTGGTGTGAAAATGACTGTGTGTTATACTTTGTATCTAAAAACAGTCTTATTTTAATTTTTGATGAAGAAAAAACCCTGACAATTATTGTTTTTTTTTTAATCTAAATATTATTGTTATCTGCAAAATAATTCAGAATATGAATTGAAATTAACTATGCGTAAATCAAGTTTAAATTTATGTGTTGAATATATCTATCCCTGTTCAATTAAAGAATTAAAATTAATTAATCATCAATTTCATCTATTTATTTCTTTGCAGACAGATATCTGACTTTAATGTAAAGCCCCCCCCCCCCCCCTGTTTTCACGATCGGAAAGTTGTATCAATTTTCTTTTCACAAACAGGACAGATGTCTCTTGTTAAAAAAGGAAATCTTCTAAATATTGAATAATTACTGATAGGTAATTCAGTTTCCTAATGTTCTCGGACATATCTGTACAAGTCATATAAAATTTATTTAACGTGAAGCGGTCCCCCATCCAAGGGTTAAACAGGCTCGCCGTTGCTTAACTTGCGTGAAATAGAGGGAGACTCTACCGCATCACCAGAAAAGCGAGCTCACTAGCGAAGGAGTATAAGTTCCCTATATACTGTCCGCTACAATTATATTCCCCTGTTTAAGATTTCCGGTTTCATTTGCTCATACGGGAGTTCCCCTATTGAACAGCGAAGTGTTCAATAACAAACTTGTACTGTGCCCTGTTAATTTTGTCACTTAAACCATTATATCTAAATGAATGGTTGGTTGATCGATTACGCAGGGTTCATAAGTACTCAATATCTGTAAGTCCAAGACTAATAAATAATTATCAGACTAGTAATAAAAATTCATGCACTAGCAATTATAATAATCTTACGGAAAATATTTATATTTACTAGATCAGCGGTAAGACTAATATTAGCAGTAGCACCATTTTTCTCCAATATTTTTCTTCTCTCTCTCCCTCCCTCTCTCTCTCTCTTAAAGATACAAACAGTATTGACACTTTAAGTTACTTCAATACTTGACAAGTGCTCCGTTTATTCACATTGCCGAGGGGGTTAGATTATTATTTAGTTTTTGAACTTAATTTTTAAGTATTTTTTAATCATGATTCAATTTTAACAAAAATATTACATGTTTCATAACTTCCAATTTCCTCCTGTAGCTATCGGTGAATTGGAATTAATTTAATTTTATGTACTGAAATTAAATTTCATCTCATTAAAGTAGGTAGGCGTAGAGGGTGTTATGATGTTAACTTAATAAAAAAGGCAGAGGGCGGACTTGTCTAGTAAACTATTTTACGAAGTAGTGAAATTGGAAGTCATTAGTCTGTCGAACCAGTGCTCACAAATATTTATTTCGAACCCTCTAGCATACATTTATAACCCCCCCCCCCCCCCCAAACTACACACACGTTACATGAAAAAATATCTAGTACACCGGTACTTGAATATGAATTTTATAAAAATGTGCAAGTTTTGTGAATGATGCAATTTCTTTGTCCATTTGATCAATTTATACCCGTAATCATTATTTATTTGATTCATGTTTCATTAACATCTTTCCTTTTCATTAGAGTAAGATTATTCGCTAACTGTAGGTGCCCATTATCTTCCGTGTTGAGTAACCATTCATCTCTCTTTCTGTCCCTCCTCTCTCTCTCTCTCTAAAAAATCAATATCGACCCAGGCAAAGTTTAAAATGTATTTAAACTCCGGCTGTTTTTTTTTTTAATGGCATAATATTCTGCATATAAATTGTGTTTGATTTTTAGTTATTCTTAATTACTGTTAAAAAGTTGAGGAAATATACTATGAACTATTTTTTAACGTGATTTGAAAATCAAACAAGTTCCTCACTCGACTGTCCCACACACACACTAACACGACTTAACAAAAAATATTAGGAATCAGTAATTTTTACAAAACTTTCAATTGGATGTAATGTATCCCTTCTCATATTTATTTTTGCTTAAATCTTTAAACAATTTGTGCCTTTCCCCGGTTGGTTTTTACATCAATCTTCTTTTTTCATTAATCGTTAATTTTTTCTTACGTCGGTATATTAAAAAAAATATCTATTTAATCTAAGAAGAGGTTGAAGGTTTGTAGATTGTATAATTATTTATATTACGTATGTGTTGGTGTTGAATTTCTCAAATTCAGACTGTCTTGAAGAAGAGTCTACCTGTCGCCGCAATGTTGCGTAACTAACTTCCAGTGAAATCCGGCGAGTGGTCTTCTGTATAATGCTGCAGTGACACCTATTGTCTGCTTTACCCGCTACCGTACACACTCGGATCGCCTCAGGCGATTTCTTTTACACACAGGTGCTTCACTAAGTTTCCGATTGTATGTTGAATGATTATGTAATTCGGCTGGATACAAGCTAAACGACTTGAATAATTTTTGACAAATAAAAAGCACAGTGTTACTGTAAAATCACGATACTGGTTTCGATACCGAACAAAGCTATGAAACGTCGATTTATTAAGTTAATTTATTATGTTTACTTTAATTAAATTTATTAATTTTTTTTAACTAAACAGACAAAAATGAGTACAAACTAAACACGACAGTATTAATTGTGTTTTTTAATTAAGTAAAATAAATAATTACATGTTAATCGTTCTACATTTAGTTCGCACGTGCCCCCCCCCCCCCATTTTAATTTGAAAAGAAACTAGATCCATGTGAACGTCTACCGACACTCTAATTGGAAAGAACATTGATATATTAATTTCTATCAAAGTTTTGTTTCAGGAGTATGCATAGACAAATGATGATAATATAAAATGTCATAGTTTTACATGTATTTGAATTAAAATAACACTTTCAGGTGGGGTTCCAGAAAATCCAGATTCGAGAATCAGCTAAAAGATGTACATTATTTCAAAAACATAATGCGGACAGTAACTAAATCAATGAATGTCAAAGGATCAATGATCAATCCAGGCCCACCTCCTCCTGCCTAATAAATAAAATTAAAAAAAAATATATTTAAATCCCCCGTCTGTCTTTTAATTGTCCAGTGGTTTCTTCTTGCAAATGCTTGGATTCGGGTATGTTTGCCTGCACAAAAACAAATGTGGGCGCCCCCACATAATCAAAAAATTTACATAATATGAAAACTTTAACAAACGCCTTTCGTCAAAGAGGGCACCCATGACCTCACCGCGCGATATGAGTTTATTAAAATTATTCAAACTAATTTAGATAAATCAAATTAAAATTGAATAAAACAGATCTAGCCTAACAGTTTAATTCTTTAAATTAATATTAAAGAACGTCAGGGAGTTAATGTTAATTTAAAAAAAATAATATAAAATGCATGTCATGTAATAACATTGTTTTCTTATAAAAAGGAAAAGACCTCTGTAAAATTTCATATCTCACTACTAAACGAAGATTTTTATTTTTTTGTTAATTGCTTATCTTTTTGAAGGTTTTGAAATTTTATCCCTTCTCTTGAAAATATTTTTTTACAAATCAATTTTCTATAAATTGATCAAATAAGCTTCTTTTTTTTTCAAAGACATCACCTGGACATAGTTAAAAATTATATGAAAAAACAAATAAATAAAATAATAATCTATGTTAAAATAAAAAAAATCGATTCAATCAATTCTACACCACTGCAGCCTCCCGGAGAGCGAGAACAATAGGGACAGTAATTATCAGTAAATGTCAGCACTTGTCTAAGTTTTTCAGCAGGGACAGTAAACGGGTCAGTAATTGTCTAAGTTTTTCAGCACCGACTAAGATTGTCAGCACTTTTCTAAGTTTATCAGTACCGACAGTAAAAAGGTCAGTAATTGTCTAAGTTTTACAGTAACGACAGCACATTGTCAGTAATTTTCTAAGTTTGTCAGTAAAAAATGGGAATGTCAGTACGTTTTTGACTTAGTAGTGAGAGGACTGACTCCATTCTCTTCACATAAATTGATGTCGGCACCGTTGTTCAGTAACAGTTGTACCGTGCTATCTTGTCCATTATGACAAGCTATCCAAATAGGACTGGCTCCATTCTTTTTACATAATTTGATGTCGGCACCGTTGTTCAGTAGCAGTTGTACCGTTTTACAATGTCCATTAAGACAAGCTATATAAAGAGGACTGGCTCCTTTCTTCGTATATAAATTGATGTTGGCACCGTTGTTCAGTAACAGTTGTACCGTGCTATCATGTCCATTTTGACAAACTATGTTAAGAGGACTGGATCCATCATTATCACATAAATTGATGTCGGAACCGTTGTCCAGTAACAGTTGTACCGTGCTATCATGTCCACTATTACATGCTATAAGAAGAGGACTGACCACATTCTTCTCACATAAATTGATGTCGGCACCATTGTTAAGTAACAGTTGTACCGTGCTATTATGTCCATTTTGACAAGCTATCCAAAGAGGACTGACTCCATCGGTAGCACATAAATTGATGTCGGCGCCGTTGTTCAGTAACAATTGTACCGTACTATCACGTCCTCTATAACAAGCCATACGAGGAGGACTGTCTCTATTCTCTATATCACATAAATTTATTTTAGCACCGTTGTCCAATAAGGAAATAGTTGTATTATTACGTCTTTCTTCAGTTTTTGTGTCGATTCCGGCCTCTTTGAAATGATCTTCATCATTTGCAGCAGCAAGTATCAATGGATTCCACATGTTATCAGTTGTGAACTTGTTTACGTCAGCACCAAGTCGTATTAATTCCTCTACTATTGAAAAAATTTTGAAAAACCG
>NW_026924567.1:0-23672 GCF_032062105.1 Saccostrea cuccullata | reverse complement strand
TAAATAGATCTTTTTTTTATATAAGTACTAATTATTGTATTTGTTTTTCCTGTTTTATTACTATGTATAATAATAAAACTTTCGAAGCATTTTTTTGTCCTATTGTTTTTATCTGTATCCTTTGTCCCTGCTGAAAAGAGTCTTGAAAAAAGGCACACGACCTTTGCAATGCAATACGGGACCGCATACAAATAATGACAAAAATACCGATGTGAAAATTAAAGGATATACTTATCACTCTCAAACAACCCTTTAACTACAATTCTCTGTATTTCAATTTTGTTAAGTTCAAGTCATCTTTGTCCATTAAGCGGAAATAATTTTTAAAGAGAAAGTGGATGTTTTGTCCCAAATTCTATCAGATTAAAAAAAATAATTTTTAGCAATTTAACTTTTTTGTTATGGTATCTTGGTTTTTTCTGACTGGATCCGATGAAGACTGCGTGAAAAGACATGATGTTTAAGGTCTTGACTTTTCAGATAATACATGTCATTTCCGAGAAAATAATATTATAGAACAATATTTTCGTCCTTATTGGTATCTCGGGTCCTTCTCAAATGGATAGAAATTTATTACTGTATTTTAATTTCCATTGTCAGTGCTTATTTTTCATCAAATATTCTTATTTCAGATTATTACAATTAATATGCTATTGCTTGTCGCAAACTGTATCGTATGTCCCTTTTGTAATGAATCTTGTTTCTGGACTATAAACTCCAAAATAATCAATAGAAATCAATAAACTGACCCGGCCTTCGTTTGAACTGTCAATGGTTATTTTTTAATTTCCTTACAAACGGCTTGTTTCAATTCAGAAAAAAAGTTTTTTAAAATGGATTAAAATAAAAGGACGTGTCTTAAAAATCCTATAAACAATACAAAGTTTTGAACAAGGCATAAAAATAAAACAGGGTCTGCTAGAAATCCTTGAGGTTGGATGAGGTAGGTGCCTAGTAGGAGTAAGCATCCCAGTCGAACCCTTCTGATCCCAACAGACGCCCGCGTGGCGCAGTGGTTAGAGCGTCTACTCTAGAGACGCCCGCGTGACTCAGTTTTTAAAGCGTCTACTCTAGAGTCGTCAGGTGAGGAGATGAGCTGATCCTTACGTCCCCGGGCTCGAATCCGTAATCAAATAAGTTGTAGAATTTAAAAGTTATGTTATTAAAGAATTTCCACCTTTATTCCGTTGAAAATTTTGAAATGATCATCAATATATCTGCCATGGAAAAGAATATTGTTGAAATTTAGATTCCACAGACTACGGCATGACTTCAATTTTCAATAGACGACACGAATCACTCCTGATAATGCGTTTATAGGACGTGAAGAATATTTTATGACTGATATTGGGTAACAACCGTTATAACGAACATTTAAATCAAAATAATGCTATCGTTTTGCTATCAAAGTGTCATCGAGACCTAGTAAGTTATCAAATCCGGTTGATTGATGACGTTTATTAAATTATTAAAGCAATTTAAATAGTACAGCAATATTTATGGATGGTGGATTCATTATTCTCAAGAGAAAGAGTAATTCGTGATTATGGCGTAAACATTTCGTTGCGTAGTTGTTATAGAGCGTCTTCTGATCCTAAAGCACAAAGAAGGGTCTTTTGTCTTTTGGATGAGGTAGTATACACCGATATCCAGTGTCGAAGAAAGTGCTGGCACGAGAAGTTTCCTCACTGCTCAATTGCCCTGAGTGCCGAGCATATGTCAACTTTTGCAGCTCTCTATCGGCAAGTGGTGGGGTATCCATATCATTTAAACATTTTCGAGAGGGATTTTAAACAACGCATAAAAACAAACACTCATGCATTAATATATTGATCGTGTTTTCTCCAACTAGACACTTCATCCCAGATCTGGTATTTTAAGGGACTGTACATATTTCATATTTTGTTTATTGTTTTTATATGATAAGTCAGTAATTTTAACCATTGATGTCAATTTTTTGAGAAAAGAGAACGTATTGATATGTTGCTGTCGGTCTATCTGTCTGTCGGTTTACAGTTTTTGTTCATTTTGGTTGTACAAACTGATATGAAATTTGATATAGAGAATTATCATAAGAATATGTAGATCATGTTTCGTTTAAGATACGATAGAGCATTTTTGACAGTTATTCGTACATGTACTTATATGTCCCTTGAAATTAGAAAACGTCAGTTTATTTGCAATTTCCTTTTATTTTCTTCGCAGATGTTGCACATACTAAATTGAAATATGGTATACAAATTTACCATAATAATATCTAGGTCAAGTTCTGTATTGGATACGATCTAATAAACCCTAAAATGTATTCCAAGGGGTGTAAAGAGTTTCAAAACATTTCGTCTTATTTTTAAGACTACCGGATTACTAATTGTCAGAAACTTGATATTTATTCACACATTTAATACAATTATTTTGAATTTCTCATAGCATGCAATATTTTTGTTTCAAATTACTCAGATGACAAGGTAGTAGAAGGCGCTTTTGAAATACTTTGACCCATCAAACCTTAAAACAGTCCTATAGGACTTCAAGGGGACATTTCTCAAAGACAAAACTGACGAAAATTAAACTAAAACATTTAAGGAACTTTACGAAAGAAAAGACTTGTTTTGATCTTATTTATTTTACAATTCATACAACAGGAATTGGTAAGATGATCTTACAATAACCTGTGTACAGTAGGCAGAACAGTTTTGAGGAGTTGTTGCTAAAATCGCAATTAATGTTGAATATCAAACATGGGGCTTCTGATGGGCCATTGTTGTTGCTGTAACATTCCAATCATAATTACTATTCACATTTTGAATAAAATGATAATACAACTAATTATATAGTCTGTTTTTTTTTTAAATTCATTTATTAAAACGGGTTATCCTAGGATGCATATACGAGGGGTGATCAAAAAGTTTGCGAGCTATATCTGTATCTTCAACACAGCAATTCAGATTAGATTGAAATTCGGTACACACATGGCCATACACAAGATCTATAAACAGCATATGCTGAATAAAGTTTTTCTGCTTGTTTATGACGTCACGTTGTGAAAATGACGTCATTATGTACGTCACTTGTGACGAAAAATGGTTGTCTCAGTCGAACTCCTTCAACAAAAGACTGTACAATTTCTTGCATATCTTAAAAATTCCTCTGCAGTATCATATAATAATTTGTACACAGTTTATTAAGATAAATGAGTTCCCTTAAATTCAATTAATGATTGGATTGATCGTTTTAAAGAAGGAAGGCAGATGGTTAAAATGATATTTGTCACCTTGCCCAGTGAAAGCAAGTTTGAAAAGATATGTTTAACTTTTTAATTAAGCAATTTGCTATCAAAGACCTCCAATTAACACTGAAAAATAGTTGAATATTTGAACAATAATATAATTATTAAATAATAAAGAAATCGTTTACTTTAGATTTTAAACATATTAGATATGATAAAAAGGAGGCACCCATTCTCTATCCACTTTGAATAAAGGTCTCTTCCGAGACAGAAAATTTGTGCTTTAATGGTGGCCATGCTTATTTTTGGAAAGGATATTTTATCCACCCATTCTGTTGCCGAGATATTACCATTTCTGACAAATAAACTGTTCTTGTCATAAAATTTAACTCACATGGAAAGAGATATAAAACTCAGAAAAATCTTTCAACTTTTGTGAAGTTGCTACGGAGGGGGTCACATGACAGCCAATATCACGTGATTCGCGCATCCACAGAACAGTAGTTGATATGCATTAAAATCGTGGAGAATTAATTTAAAATATAATTAAGATTGGAACCAAATATTGTTTCTTTTATGGAAGTTATTCAACTAGTTCGCGAACTTTTTGATCACCCCCCGTACTTAGTTTATCTTTCAAAATTATCACAAATGATAAATTCCGTACTTAAAAGACAGTTAAAACAGTTAAGGAATAATAAACCTAAATTAGATTGGTTTAGATTTGCTCCTATGTGTACTTATAATTATTACTTTTTATTTTAGTTGTTTGTATGTAGGAATTTTATGTATAAATTGAAATATAAAGTGGAGTTCATCAAAGATTTTTAAATTTGACATAGTAATTTATAAAACCACTTTAATGATATACATAATTTTCTGTCCTTTCACACACGTATAAAAGTTATAGTGTTAGTAGTTTATCAACCTTTAGGCTGTTTTCAAATGCATCGTTAAAAATTACAGGCCTTTATACTGGCTTACAAAAACTAAGGATGTAAAAAATGTATTTATGAATGATATTTGTTAGAAAAAGTATTATGTTTGTATTTGAATAGATACAAATAGAAAGTCAACTTTTAAATCACGTATTTTTGAAATATATTTGGCAAAAGTTGGTTCTCTATATAAAAGAGGTCCATACCTTTATCTATAAACACCCCTATTATTATTTTTCGAGCATTGAACTTTTTCGATAACAAATTAACGTCTTTAACAATTATTGACAATATGAAAGGAAATATCAAGTTTGTTTATCATAATAAAGCTGACAGGTTAAGGTGTAGAGATAACAAGGTTTCCTGACTTGAGCTGTCCTTGAATTGTCATTGATTTGAAGACTATTCTTGATATTAAAGCAATATGAGCTGCATGTTTGACATCGGAAATTTTTATTGCAAATTTTTGATTAACTAATTTATTGACAGAAAAATAAATCATTTATAAACTTTTGTTGTTCATATTTGCAATGAAATTTTTTTATACGCTTTGATTGAAGCAAAATTGAATTATTGTCGTCCTGTACAATAATGATTTCTTATATAAAACTGTGTGTTCAGTTGTACAGAAATATTTCTTTTGAAACATTTTTTAACTTTATTTTGGACTTATTAGTCATAAGGGTTTAAATTACATACAAATTAATCATAATAGCAGATTTTACCAGCAAAATATAATTTTCTACGATACAGCTCATATTGCTTTAAGACATTAATATCAGAAAAAGCTTTCTATTGGAATAAAATCTTTGAAGAGAAAGCTTTCTCAATAAGGTTATTTGAAAAAGCTTTCCGAATCCGTAAAATGCAGCTTTAGTCTAGTGGATAAGTCTAAAATATGCCACTAGTTGGTGGAAGTTTCTGCGATATCGAAAGATATCCGATATTTAACGCTTTTTTCAGTCTTCAACAAATATTCACTAGAACGACGCCCGAGGCTGGTAAAATTTGGTTTGGGTAGTAAAACTCTTCTAGAGTAGTCCACGGGCTAGTAAAATTAACAAGTTTATCCATATGTTCTGCTCTTTGTAGCAATATCAATGAAAAAAAAATGATGTTCGGTCCTATGTTTCGTACAAGTTCTTTTACGAAGTTTCTTAATCGCTACTACGTGTTTATTTTTTTCCCCTACGAATAGACCGTCTATTTTTCACCCGAATTTACTTTTTTCGGCTGCCTGTAGTACAGTTATATATGAACATGCCGATATACCATTATGTCCAACTGCTGAGTTTTCTTAAAGTAAATTTAAACAGATAAATAAAATATATATCAGCGTTTCTAAAAAAATGTAATTAATAAAAATAATATTTAATCTTTGTCACTCCCTTTTTTGAAGAGAAAGTCATGACGACAGAGAAGTATAATGTTTTATACTACTACCTTGTAGAAAAACAGATTTACATACATGAACGATACGGAGATAATGGACATTATTCAAGATCAAAAGTCCATAAAACAATACATAACAGGAACAAAGCAAACATGGGCCTGCTAAACATCAGAGGTGGGATCAGGTACCATGGAGGAGTGAGCATCCCCTGTCGACCGGTCACAACCGCCGTGTGCTCCTTGCCATGATAGGAAAAATAACGGAAAAATTCGTCGTCAATTCAGTGTATAAATAATGGACTAACAATAAGTATGAAAATTTCCGTCAGCATTTAACTCAATGATTCATTGCATTTGCTGACAAGGTCATTGTATAGACCATAGAAATTACGAAAGGATGACTTTAAACGAGACTGTTGATATTCTTGTTTCATCAACCTGTTTGTCAATAATTAACCTCGTTTTAGAAATTTTCATACTTAGAGCATGCTCTTGTGTATCGAATCATTCATCTTTGTTTATCCTCATTTTATGATTATCAGTTAATTATGTCTCAATACGAATTTACAAAATGAGAAAATATGATAAAAAGAGGAAAAATATTACCGGGGTATTTGAAAAAAAATTATTTTCAAATTTTATATATTTTCCGAACTATCAAAATTTCTTGGTGCTTGTAATAGGGTCAAATCCACTATAACAACTAATAGGTAATGTCTCAAAATCTGTTTTCCGTCTTCTTCTAATTTATGTTTAATAATTTCCACATCGTCATAACACCTTCATTTAATTTCCCTGTTAATATTTATGTATATCAGATTTATAGTCCAGGTTCAAGAATTTCCTTATTTTTATGCTAGAATCTTGAGGCGGTTATATTTTCTTCAGACAATTGCCTTATGTTGCGCACTGATCAAGAGTTCGATTTCTGTAGAAAATGTTTTCATTCAAAGGTAAGAACAAGTATTTAAATTTCTCAGGTTATATAACTTAATACTGAAATTATAAAATTCAGATCTTTATAATTTCTGTACCTTATCTACAAAATTAAATCATACAGTTGTCTTCTTGTATTTCTAAAATTTAACAGGTTTAAAGTAAAGTAAAATTTTATTTTGGATAATAAAAACATCCAAAACAAATAATACATGTATGTATATATTATAAACTAGTATGCAATATTATTTTGTCCAAACTCGACATTTCATTTATTATCATTAAGGTTGAATGGTATTATAGAGATATTTAAAACAGTGATATATCAATGATGAATTTATCATTTACCAAAGCCGTTTTAAGTTGGACTTGGTAAGAGGAGTATGCCCTCGCCATATTTAAGGTCAAGTAAAATGCATTATTATTGTAATTTAACTCAAACTGTCCTCTTCTAGTTTTCAGGAGAAAAAATTGCCCCCAGGCTTTGTCTTGTAAGTAATTGTACATTATCCTCTCCCATACTTAACTGGTCTCGTGCGAGTCATATACCCGGCCATTCCAAACACTCTGAATAATTTGCAATTACAATAGAAAACACCTTAGGGCAATGGTTTGAAGATGCACCTCTTTTTATAAAACTCCCAGCGTACATTTTCTTATCATTCGAAAAAGAAAATGATTCAAATCGTCGACACCTACTTCTTAAGTTGAATATCTCCTCCACATGCAGCCTATTTATCCCATGTCCTTTTGATCCTGTTGTACTTCGAGGAAGGTTTTTGTTCTGTTGATTTCTGATTAGTTGTATAAAAAGCTATTTCCAGATTTATTTGACAAGTGAAAATGTTTTCCATTGGGAATCTTCTCCGTTTCGCATTAAAGCATCAGGTCAAAATCTCAAAACTTATATAAATCAACTTATGATATTGAAAAAAAAAAGCTAAAGAAAAATTCACTGAAAATCCGAGATGTAAGTAAGATTGATTTGTATATTACTCTCTTGACACTTGAGATTAAAATTTTTTTTTGATTTTTAAACAATAAATTAAATTTACGTCATCTGCAGACATGCGACATGTTGCTCATATCAAGAATGCCTCGAACTTTTTATTACATTTTTTTCATTGGGCATAGAAATCTCGGGGGCTCTGCATCCTCTATCGACTACCCCACTTCATGAAAACGATAATCAATGCTAATCGGCTTCTATGATGTAACCTCTTCTTATCATTATACCTACATAAAGTCAACTACTGCTGTCTTAAGTAAGCTTTTATTTTTTTCTTTCTGTTTATCAAACAGGAAGCTTGAAAAAAGCGTTTTGGGCATGTATCTACATAATGGCGCACCCATTACTTGTGTGTCCTGATCCTGAAGGAAATGAGGAGAAGGCAACTTTTTCATCAGAAAATTCAAAGCTGGTTGCCATGAATGACGCTACAGAATTCTACTCTTCAAATTCATCCAAAAATGATGGAAGTAACTACTCGCATTCCATAGCGCCCCTTCAAGAATTACCTAAAGATTCCAACATAACAGAAACATTCGACGAATGTCTGAAAAACGCTTCTCAAATTCTGGAATGCATTCACCTTTTAGATCCTGTAATAGGTAATAATGGTCATTCGCTGGGTAGTTTTCTTCAGAATTTGTGCTCTTTGACCTCATCTGAAAGTTTGATTGGTCGGAATGGTTCTTCCAAGCTCATGGGGACCATGTCTAAAGAATTCAGTTCAGACTTTTCTGAGAAATCTGCCTTTTTGAAATACTTAGCCTCTTCTATTTCCGCCGTAGGCATCATTTGTAACTTATCCACTATTGCAGTAATTTTGAAGAATACTAAGCTAAGAAAACCATTTTACATGTGTATCTTAAGTTTAGCTGTTGCCGATGTTATGTTTCAAGTGAATTTTATTCTCTATGAATTTATTGAAATTCCTTCAAATTTCTGTGAATCTTTATGGTTCGAAAATATTTTTGTTCTTACGACGTACACCACGAAAATGTTTTCTTCCTTGAATGTTATGGTACTTTTAACACTGAGGTATGCAATGTTTGTTCATCCATTAAAATGCTGTGCCTACCTCACAAATCGTAAAATATATACAACGTCAGTCATGTGTTTGATATTAAGTATTGTATATGGAGTTATTATTGTAGAGGTTATATGGTCTCTGAACTTGCCTGATCTGTATTTCTTGTACATAGCCGACGATGGGCTTCTTCTCTTCATTATCGTCATCCTGAACATCTACTTCGCTCTAAATCGATGTAAAACGATGAAATCATCGCTAGCTGCCAGGAATCTAGAGAAGCGAATGGTGCTAATGGTTTTTATTAATTGTTCTTCTCAGAACCGTCAGTTCATTTTTTTTTTATCATTCAAAGCTTTTTCGAAGACGAAATCATGTCGAATCCGTATAAAGACGAGAATTTTGATAAAGGTATCATTACTCGACGTATTAGTCACGTGTTGAAAGTTTTTATTCACTCGATCAATTCATTTATTTACTTCTTCAGTTCTAAATATGTAATTAAGGTACTTTTGTCTTTTTTTCGATGTCATAATATGTGAATTTTAATTGATGATTCCAATTATGATAAAAGGCATTATAAAATTGACCTGAATAAAGATCAATTGCTTACAATTCTTATAAAATAAATCCATGATTGTACACAGGACACGAACTCTTGATTTTACTATTGTATTTTTTATCGGGAGCATTCTGCACACATCTGATAATATTAGCGTATTCGTTTTGATTTCTACTGTTAATTTTCCGAATTGTAGTTTTAATTATTTTTTAATTCAAATCTATTTTTTATTACGAATTGTGGGTTAAGTATTCAAGTAAAAGGTAAGTGTAGATTAATCGCGTCATGACATTCTTTTTTATATTATTTCGGGAAAATACAAGTTTCCAAATACGCTTTAAAAATATTAACATTATGATATAAAATGCTCTTATCAAAAATAGTCGCCCGCGTGGTGCAGTGGTTAGAATGCCTGCACTTGAGTCAAAGCGTACAGAAGTAAGGAGTTGATCCTTATGTCGCGATTTCATATGCCTTTGTGGGACGTGGAGACTGCTACTTTGAATGAGATCGTACAAAGCGAGGCCTATGTCGCAGAAGGTGCTTGCACAAAAAAAAAAAAAAAACACTCACGGCTCACAAGCCCTGAGTGCCGAGCATAGATCAAAATTTGAATCTCTCCACCGGCAAGTGGTGGCGAGTCCATCTTAGAGAAAAAAATTTGCGAGGGACGTTAAACAACAAACAAGATTTGTACACTATCCCCTTAATAGGATTTGAAAGAGGTTGCTGATACAAGTAATTCAATATTTGTTATATGTATATAATTTAATTTTACTTGTATCAAGCAATTTCATTGGCTGAATCATTCTGAGGAACATATAATATTTTGGATAACATAACTTGGCTACGTCACAATGAGTTACGTCAAAAACGTATAACTGCGCTTGACGTTATTTTTAAAATAATGCTCAATTTGAAGCCTTTTTCCGGAGGAAATATTGTCTCATTGTCAAAACTGAAATTAAGTTATAAGAAATGAAGCTTATTTCAACTTATGTTATCCGATATAACAAAACTTGGGGCATTTTACGCTTTCTTATAAACCGCTTCGCGGTTTATAAAGCGTAAACTGCCCCAAGTTATGTTATATCGGATAACATAAGTTGAAATTAGCTTCATTCCTTAAATACTGTGAAGAACCTGTGTATGTATCTCAGTGTGGAACCTCTGATGTGTATGTAACTGTTAGCTATAGACAGCTGATCTACACTCCATCATATCATAGGTAACCCAAGATTTCCAATTGTACGGGTTTACTCTCATTTTATATTGCTTAAATGTGCATAAATACTGGTTGTTATCTTTAAGTTTCCTATTTCAAGACAATGCATTGTAAAATAAAATAAAGTTTTTCCATTTGTTTTTCTGTATTTCATTGAATGTGGTTCTAATGTCTTTGTACATCTTTTTTATTGTCTGAATAGCATAACATACGAGATTGGATGGATGAATATATATTTATAACAAACTTCTTATCCCATTTTAATGCAGTATATAAAATCCTCCTTGATTAAAAATAAGACGTTGTACCAAAAGCAATCATGTTCAAGGAAAATGTCTTGAAAACAATAGGTGGACAAAAAATAAGCTACGTACAATGTATGTAATAAAAGGTTGAGATTCTTATTGATTGTTTAGATGGTTTTCTGCTTGTTGTATCAGTTAATACAAGCAATCTCCGTTGAAATAAAATTCCTGATAAGATATTTGTTTCATATCAAATTGATTAAATTATAAGAAATGACAAATCCAATTCGAAGTGATTAGTCATATGAGAATTGCACCGTACTTCCCTTTTATAATGTATTTGGTTACTTAGTCGATAAAATCGGACTACTTTTGAGAAAATTTAAGAATTTAACCCTTTGTTTGAGAATGGGAAATCTTTTTAAAAACAATTGAAAAGCCCGATTTAAGTACATGTAGTTTGACTGCAGTTTGTTAGGAGTATAATGTCAGTGTCTTCTACGGGTACCGTATCGTGGTAGAGGCAATTGTCCCGATATATCAATACCTCGATTTCTACGATTATATATATTATAGGATCTCCCATGATTTGTGATTGGGTATGTTTTTTTTCAATAGGCAACAAGTTGTGTGTGTGTGCGTTAAATACATACAACAAGTTGGAAGAATATCAAATCCTAACAAATCATGGGACATTCTTTTTATCCAACGTTTTATACATCGCACTCATTGTTTTTCATACTCGTTTTTTCTTAAAAATAGGAATTTACTTTTCTCTCACCTGATCAACTGTTGATTTTTCTCAATGACTTATAATTACTACTGGATGCTTGACATGCTAGAAGTCTAGTTGATTTTATCAAATAAACTCTGAGTGAAACAAAAGAAAAAATGGCTGAATATATGTAAGTGATCTTTTAATTTATCTATATTACAAAACCAATATAGTCAGGACGGGAAGATTACCTCATCATTTTATAAAATGTGCAAAAATCATTTCAACAATTATTTCAACAAAAGTTTTCACCACTCGTGAATATAATTTTTCTCACAAAATTTAAAAAGGCAAAGGCGCCCAACATTACCATTGTGAGAAAAGAAAACACTATCTAAAGAATCCATTAGGAGCATGTGTTCTTTAACCACTCAATACCTTGAAAGCTTAACATCAAGATTTTTTTTTTATATTAACACACAAGAAGGACCATACACACAATGAAGTCAACTTTACTGAATTTTATGCTTAAAATAGGCGTTACTTTCTCTTTTACATTCATTTCATTCATGTTTTAATTTTGAAAAAAAAATTTTGATGTTCAAATAATTTTGAATATAAATATCAATTCATGTTTGACTTGTGAGCAAGCAAAGCGGAGCACCCCTTCGCAAAGTGCATATCTTCAAAACAAGAAAACAACACACACAGAAGTTATAACCATCCTACTCCATTGCGAAGTGATAATATGCAACGTCCCTAGGAACTTCTTAGACGCATTAGTATAGATAGGCCAATCTGTATAAACAAGGAAAACATACTGATTATTCATTTGTGTTCGTTAAGTCAATACAAGAAGTAAATTTTGTCTTTTCAAGACAGTAGAGGAACAGCATCTTATCTTTTACTAAAACTTCTCATATGAACGATACCAATTTTCTCCACACATTCTGAAGGAATATGTGACGTTGGGTCTATGATCACTTCTTCAAACCTTTCGGCATACCCCCATGCTGTAGAATAAGGTGATATATGACGTGCTCGTATTTCCTCCTTTGTCAGATCTATAACCCGGGCTCTATCTTTAAGCTTTGTTATATTTATCCGTACCACCTGTCTTATTCTTTGAAACTCATTCGTAAGGCTTCCTAGCCTCTCTATGCCATACAGTGTTTTGCAGCAGGAAATAAACCTCGATTCCTGGCCCTTACTTCCCCGTTCCACGTGTTGCTGAAGACTTACTCTCGAGAAGATGTTCTTTGGTCTAAGCCCATTATGATAAGTTTCGTCAAATCGTAGGATTCTATATACATATTCATCAGGTATGTGTTCCACGTGTATTTCCTTATCGCTAATCTGTATCGATGTCTCAAAATTTGTTTCATTGCTTTCATCATCAGTGTTTATTGCCTCTAATTCCTCTTCCTCTATTTTCAATGAAGCATGTCCCTCAACAATTCTAGCAATTGTGTCATCTCTTTTTTCAACGTTCTTTTCCTCGTCCCCTGATTTATTTCTGGAGTCGTCATCTTTGCTATATTCAGTCTTGCTATTACTTTGTTCTTGTGGGTCAGCTAAATCGCTGTTCTCTATTTCAATTATGGTACTGATCAAATCATTGATATCAGCTAGATCGCAGTTCTCTTTCTCATTATCGGTACTGATCGAATCATTTACATCAGCTAGATCGCTGTTCTTTATTTCTTTATCAGTACAGATCAAATCATTTATATCAGCTAGTTCGTTGTTCTTTATTTCTTTATCAGTAGTGATAAGAACATTGATATCAGCTAGATCATTTATCTCTTCTTTATTAGCATTTCTAGTCAAATCATACTGTACAGAAATATCCCTTTCTTCTGATTCGTCCTCAGCTTCATTATTGTAGAAACAGTTGAATATTTTTTTCTTAAATCCTGTTTCTTGACCACTGGATCCTATATTAATATCAACATATAATATCATTAGTAATATAACTGCAGAGAAAAAATCTACCATTTTTCATTTTTTCTTACAGACATGAAAATGTGGAGAGAACAGTCATATTATTAATATGATTCATGTAGATTTCGTAGCAGAAGAAAAACATTTAGGCCCATTCTGATACTCAACAATCTTCATTGTAAGGTTAAAAATACAAGAAAATTTCAAGTAGCGTATGCAGCAATTGGAATTTCCCGCAGTACCAATACAAACAGGATCTAAGAATCAAAACTAGAAAGTATTCGTTTTACATACCTTTTCGCTTGGATCCTACATTTTTCTTCATTTTAGCTTGACGAGCTCCCATGGCGCCTTTTTAGATATCTAATTAAAAGATGTTATTAGGTACTTAATGTGCATTTTGTCCAAAAGAATAAACGTAAGCACTTAAACACAGAGCTCAGACATGTTAGGGGCTATTGTTATTTTATTTTGATATATTCTAACTATGTATAATCACTCACTGTTCAATAATTTACCGCCGAAATATGCCTGAAATATTACCGACTCGGCGTTACATAAAAACAATATACAATCAATCAATCAATAGTTGATTTCTGAAAATTATAATTATATGTATACAAGATTTCGTACATTTATTTTTAAGTGTATTTTTCTATCGAGTTTGCTTTCTCTGTATATTAAATTAATTTTTTTTATGTATTTGTCAATCAAAACAAGATTTTTTTTCCGAAACAAAGGCGATTTGCATCATATTAATACTGTTAGTGAATCATTCAATAATCTGAAAATCATATAGATTACTCAAACGATACTTTTATAACAAACAATTAGCTAGCAAATGAAATCCAAATTAAAACAAAACAAATACACACTTTTGATGAACACTGATTTATTGATTGTATATTGTTTAACGTCCCTCTTCATCGACAGTGGAAATTAAGACAGAGGTAATTGACGCTTTTTGAAATGGCTTCAACCATAAGGTTTTGTTTGTTTGATTGTTCTATTTTTCCTTTCTGTTGTCGGGATATGGTGTCAAAATATTGAACATTGTATTGATTAAACAGCCAATTTCTTTTCATTTGAAAGATCGATTTTGAGTTTCCAGGAAGTAAATGCGAAAGCGAGTTTTGAAAATGCAACGCAATAATGTATTTACCACATGAATTACCAAACAGAGTTTATTACAAGGCCAAATGCATGCCGTCAATAAAATAATCCATCCATTTATAATTCCATTTTCACAGCTAAATGTAGCAATTTAATTTCCCAACCAATGTATTACATGTACATGGTGCGCTAATAATGCATTTGGTATTTTAAATTTATCTTTTATTAATTTATTTATCCAACATTCTCTATACAAAAGGATCGACATGTATGTGGTTATAATAGTTTATTTAAAAATTAAATATTTTTTTATTTATTTATATTTTTTGCAAATTTTTAACTATTCTTTAAAGTAAAATAAAAGCTTTTTATTTAATATAAACACACCGAAGGACCACACACATACATAGGACAAGTTTACTGAATGAAATGTCGATGCTTTTCTGTGCTTCCTCTACATCTATGGTATTTCAAAAGATTGGAAGATTTTTCTTTATTACAAAAGACCTGATTCCTCGCACTGGAACACACAAACAAATAAAGCAAAGACATGAACCCATGCAAGTGGTTGAAGAGGGCAGTCTCACATATTCGTATCTTAATATAAACTTACCCCAAATTGAGTAAAAATCGACAATAAATCAGTCTTCTGTATTTACTGTTTCTTTCCTTGTGCATTACATAATAATATGGGTTATATAAACGAAAATGTTATTTTTAGCCATTAAAAAGATTGAGTTTCACGGAAATAAATGTGAAAGGAGACGATTCTAAAAAAAACATGAAATAAAAACGAATTTATTTCAAAGGTTTTATTCAATCTGTATTTAAAGGTCTAGCAAGCAGGATCGTAATATGTGAATGTCGACTTAAATACCTATGTAACCTAAATATCCGAGTTTTAAATAACCTTGTGGCAATGAGTATATGTGTTGAATAGAAATCATGAACAGTTTTTCAAAATTATACATAGAAGTACGTTTATTGGCTTATGCATTGCATATTTAGCCACATGGAACATTACTTTATGTACATTGATTAACAGGTGTTACGCAGGTGCTATTACATATGTTTTCATACTAAATTTCATTTTAAATTCTAAAGATTAAAGAAAATGAATAGACTAAGAGTGCATAACGCATGGAGTGGAGAGAAAGAACAAAATTAGCATTTTCTTGCACAAGAGAATCCATGTGTATCATTAATGTTTCTTTCATTTATAGATAGTAATTAAGTGTACAACTGTGTAGCCACCTGTGTTGGTATTACTGCATGTGCACAGGATGAAACATACTTGGAATGTTGGAATGAAATATGGAGATAAAGATAATAAAAGCTCAAAAGTTCATCTAAACAATACAAATGTGGAATATGGGGCAGACTGGTTCGGGATAGTCGTCGTGATTAAAATTGTTATTTTAAGAAAGGTGAAATTTTTCTATCTCGTAAACCAAATGTTGATCATTGTTAAAGTTTGGATAACAGCAGATTTTCTGGGACATTTTTTAAATCTTTTTTTTTTATTTGTTAAGATATCGAACAGTAATCAGCGTCATAAAGCAAGTAAACAAAATTATTCGTAATCATTTTAGTAAAAAGTTTTATTTATCGTAGTTTCATCAATTTTCATAAAAAAAGCTTTACCCCCTAATACTTATTTCAAAAATTAAATATGATTATTATAAATACAAGCATTCTGCATGTCCTGTTCATTCATCTTCTGAATGATGCTTTGAATAAAAGTTTGGGATTTAGAAATTTGCATAGGTTTGATTTTATAAGAGACAGTGTAGACATTAAATGTGACGGCAGGTGTGCAGCAACCGCTAATGATATAAGGCCGCTGAATGAAAGAAATATCATTACGCGTAGCAATACAACGCTTAATATCATAAATAAATGTGCTAATAATTGACATGCTCATTCTCTTAATGATACAATTCTTTCATTAAGCGGCAATTTGGCATTAGCACTTGAAAAGGTAAACCATTAATGCAATTGTTTTTTTGAGTTGCAACGCTTTATGATATTTGTACCATTAACTGGCGTTATATCGTTAGCGATTGATACACAGGTGTCACTGGACTAGTACTACATACCTCTTTACCATGCAGTTTAGTTATAATTTGGGTCATTTTCGTTTTTAGTCAGAAAAACACCAAAATAAAAAATGATAGGAAAACGAGACTAATCTTTTTAAAGCTATTTTTAAATGTTGTTTGTTCGACTTGAAATAAAACAATATTTACAATAAAACAGTTTAATTTCGTAAGAACAGAAACTTGATTAGTGAAATTCAAAAAGGAACAAATAGTTACATGTACATGTATAAAAATACTCATTTTGCTATTTACATTCTTCAGTTGTAAGATTGTATTTTAACTTCAAGTAAGCATTGGTTTTTTAATATTATTGTTTATTATCCATTATATAGATATTGTTCAGTACAATGTCATGTACATGTAAATGTTGGGTATATGCTATATTTTAAAGGGCATAGACCCCCTTGCATTTAAATACACATGTAATTCTCTTCCTCTTCTTCATTTTTGAGCTACTGTTATGATCGAATAATAAAAAAGCTTAAACTAATAAACTGCAAGAAATAACTGAAGCTGATAATGTTTTTCCCAAACAGCCTATATTGGATGAAAATATCCGTGATGAATTAAACCAATTTTCTCTACAAATTCTTGCTTAACATGGGACGTTGGTTCTATAATGACTTCTTGAAATCTCTCCGCATATCCCCAGGCGGTTGACCACGGATCAATGTACTTTGTTCGTATTTCCTCCTTTGTCAGATCAATGACTTTGGCTGTTTTGTTCAATTTGCTGATATTGATCCTTACCACGTCTTTTACATAATTCGGCATATTGGTATACCTTCCCAGCCTTTCTATACCAGAAAGTGATTTACAGCAAGATACAAACTTTGATTCTTGTCCTTTGCTTCCATGTTCTACATGTTGTTGTGAGAGGATATTTTTCGAAAACAGTCCATCTTGATAGATTTCGCCAATCCGGAGAAGTCGGTAAACATATTCATCTGACTTCCGTTCTACGTCTGTTTCATAATCGGAAGACTGTACTGAAGAATCGGAATTTTCATTGCTATTTTCATCATCAGAATAAGTTTCGTCTGCTTCCTCCACAAACTGTATTGAAGAATCGGAAAGTTCATTACTTTGTTCGCTGCTTTCATCGTCAGAATCGTCTGAATGTTCACTGCTTTGATCATCATTTACTGTTGCATGTCCCCTAGGTAGAGATGTTGACATTCCACGATTACTAGAACCAGTATTGCGTTTCCTACCTTTCTCAGATGTATCTTTGAGGGTTTTATATCTTTCCCTTTGATTAATCTGGGCTGGAATTCTGGCTTTTTTATGGGCATTATCTCAGTCTCTATACTAGATCCTGTTGGAAAAGAACACATTTAAATTAGGACTAGTGCCTGAGGAGATATTTAAATAATCCAAATATAATTGTAGTGTAGTTGTATTCGAAGTGGAAAACGTATAAATCAGCCTATAATGCTAAAATCTTTTGAAAGGGAATGAATTAAATCAAAATATTAAGATGAGAGGCAAATGAATCCAAATTTTTCTGATGTCTGTTAATATTGAACAGGTGTTTTTGATATGATTAAATAAAGAAATGGATTTAAAAAGAAAATATCAGAAGATATCTTAAACAGTTTGATTCGAGTTTCCAAATATGCCCTATTGATGTTTAACAAAACATTTGGCAATATTATGGAGTTTTAAGGGTTTGTACTGTTCATCGTAAGTAATGCAGCAATAATTCAAAAGCAAAATTTCATTTCGTTTCTCGTAACGATGCTTAGGCTTCTTGAAAATGGCATACGTACGCATTTCCATTGCTCTTTTTTCATTTCATTTTATTCAGGTAAAAATATCACAGAATGTCATGATTCAAATATTAAAACATTACAGACTAGCATACTACTAGAAAAAAAGAAATACACACATATTATCTCAGCACTATGCTACTTAAGGAAGATATAATTTAACATATATATGTAATTATAATTAAATGAATTGCATGACATACAGATGCTCCGCTCTAGCTGGAAAATCTCAAAATAAAGGTGATGGAGAGTTGATGATGCAAAAATACACTACTTAAAGCCTCGATGGGTTCTTACGTATCATATGCATAATTATATATAAATGATAGTCCTTGGACCGAAATTCCAAGGGTTCATACAATGCGCTAAGTTAGAGAAAATTCGACGTAATCATCTGAAAAACAGGCATTTGAAAATGGCAAAGAATATTTCCCTCGCTCAGATGTCGATACCTATTGTATCGAAGAAATTAAACTGCAATTCTTGTTTAGGGCAGTCTTGCACGTTGTAATTGAATGGCTTGGAGGGGAGTGTTTTAACAGTCATATGTTACTTGATAAAGGTAAAAGAAATACATTTAACATTTTTACCAAATCTCTGATGTTCTGAAAAACGGGTTTAACCTTACTGTTTTCCTTTTTGAACATCATTAGATAAAAAATTCAAACATTTGTAGAATACTGCTCGTTGCGTTTCTTTTGCATTTCAGTATATCAACAGATTTTTAATAAAATATATTTTAAGATTGATTTTTGTGTAGCGTACTTCTATATACAAACATAAGCATCAGAATAATATTTCTTTATGAATTAGAAGTTATTCCTCATTCGTACCCTTTCGTTTTTGTCCAATCGATTTCGCTGGAATTCTCCTTTCCATGATTTCTCACGTGTCTGAAACTTAAAAAAAATAAGTTAATCCAGATCAATGTCACGTACTCATATTGAATAAATACAAAATTATATTTTAAGTTTCAAAAGAATGTTCTGTAGAGCTCAGTGCAATAGGCTTTTTATGGGGTGATTTAAAATGTAAAATCCCAGATAGCAAGACATAGTTGGGCCAACGTTGGCCCAATTTTTTTCCAATGTTGGCCCACTGTTGGTAACTTTACGTTGGCCCACGGTAATTTTGCTCATCGGCCCAACGTTGGTCCAACATGTTGGCATATTGTTGGGCCAACGTAGGTATAATTGTATGACAACTAACAGCTAACCTTAATAACGGTTGGTTAGGTTGGCCCAACGTTGGTCCTTTGTTGAAATGTCAGATGGCATACTGTTGGGCCAACGTAGTTATTGGTGTATGCCAACTAACAGCCAACCTTAACGACTGTTTGGTTAGGTTGGCCCAACGTTGGCCCTATGTTGAAATGTCAAATGGCATATTGTTGGGCCAATGTAGTTTTTAGTGTATGCCAACTAACAGCCAACCTTAACAACTGGTTGGTTAGGTTGGCCCAATGTTGACCCTTTTTTTTACAATGTCAGGTGGCAAATTGTTGGGCCAACGTAGTTATTACATAGAAACATTTGCAATTGGTTAAGTGATTCTTTACATAAACCTATTTTATGACTGTTTAAAATAATTAATTCACAATTCAATCTGCATTCATAATGCATACAATACATGGACATGTTCAATGAAAACATTACTAATGATTCACTGTGATAATATTTTATATACATCAATTCAATCATAATTTACAAAATAAATTTTAAAATAGACAATATAGGAAAATTATGAAAAATTATCAATTAAAAGTTCTTAATCAGGGCTCACTTCCTTTATTATAGTCCTTTTGTTGTATTCCCGCTCTTTTCCCGTCCCTTCGTCGCATCCCGTTTTCTTCATCTTGATCTTTGTCATACCGACTCATACTTTATACACTTCTTTATGCATGGTCTTCGATTTCATTGTTATTTACATGTACTGCCACAACATTTTTTTTCCTTGCAGTCTCTGACTGAATTTCTTTGTTACAATCGTGTCTGTAATAGACAGTTAAGAATTAGATAGATAGAAACAACTTTAAAAATGTTATTTAACCTTAACTTACAGTGATTGTGTGCAAAAACATGACAAGAATGAATTCCGAATCAATTTTAACAGTTAACCTGAATAAATAAGAATAAATATACTTACATCGCCTCTAAATGCAGCTGTATAGCAAGTATATAATCCACAAATTTAAATTTCACTTCTTCTTGCTTGCCCTGTGAGCAATTGAATCTGACAGCTCTCACAGTTTGGTCACGTGATAGCGAACGCCTAACTTTTGTTTCAATTTAATTATGAAGCTGTGTCATTTTGATTTATGTATATGTAGGGTTCATTCACATCCTGTTCCTGTTTACGTATTCTTCTCAAGAAAAAAATTCACAATTTCAAGGGTTTTATTTCAAATAAATAATCATGCATGTGCACAATTCAAAAAATATAATAAAACACTCTTTGGTGCTGTGATCACTTAAGTTAAAATTTAAAATGTTGAATATATCAGATCTAAACAAAATTCACAATTTCAAGGGTTTTATTTCAAATAAATAATCATGCATGTGCACAATTCAAAAAATATAATAAAACACTCTTTGGTGCTGTGATCACTTAAGTTAAAATTTAAAATGTTGAATATATCAGATCTAAACAAAAACAGTCATCCAATTAAAAGCATGGACATAGAATGTCAGCTCAGCCGCTAAAATTGACACCATCTTTAGTTGGCAGTATAATAATTGTGCCAGCGTTGGCCCAATATAAATATCCCATCTTTGAAACACCTGAACAAAAGAACACTCGTGCTAACATCGGGCCAACATACTACAATGTACTACCAAATTGATAAGACTTTCTTTAAAGGTGCATAACAAACATTGGGCCAACGTTGGGCCAACATACTACTACCAATTTGATAAGACACTTTATTAAGGATGTATTACAAACATTTGGCCAACGTTAGGCCAACATACTACTATCAACTTGATAAGACGCATTTTTTATGGGTGTATAACAAACATCGGACCAACGTTGGGCCAACATACTACTACCAACTTTAAAAGACACTTTCTTTAAGGGTGTATTACAAACATTGGGCCAACGTTGGGCCAACATACTACTACCAACTTTAAAAGACACTTTCTTTAAGGGTGTATTACAAACTTTGGGCCAACGCTGGGCCAACATACTACTACCAACTTTAAAAGACACTTTCTTTAAGGGTGTATTACAAACATTGGGCCAACGTTGGGCCAACATACTACTACCAACTTTAAAAGACACTTTCTTTAAGGGTGTATTACAAACATCGGGCCAACGTTGGGCAAACATACTACTACCAACTTTAAAAGACACTTTCTTTAAAAGTGTATTACAAGCAATGGGCCAACGTTGGGCCAACATCGACATCCCTCCTTCCTTGGGAAATAAAGTGAATGGAAGTTGCTAACGTTGGACCAACGTTGGGCCAACATAGGAATTCTGTCATGGTCGAGGAGGTTGGCATGGTGACATTGGTCCAACGTTGGCCCAACGTTGTTCCCCCAACGCCAACCATACAACATTTTGCCAATGTTGGCCCAACTTAGTCTTGCTATCTGGGATTAAAATATAGACATATAAATAAAAAAAAAATTGTATCTGCCCTTTAAAGCACAGTAAAAAGTACTGTGCAGCTAAAGAAGGATTTTTGTAGAAAGACAGACTTTATAAATTCTACGATTTTCATTCGATAATTGATCACCAATTAAAATACATCGAAAATTTAGAGACAAAACGGTAAATGATGAAAACAAATACGTTTATTTGCTTTAATCACTGGTGTAGCTAACAATGTTATATTTTTATGCCTAAGCATCCACATTTTAAAAATAAATAAGTACAAAATGCATAACATGTATTTGATGATAGGACGTATATGTTAATAGATTAAAAAAAATTAAACTGTACATTCAAAAACTCAACCTAGCACATCCTAATCTTGTGATATTGTCAATTTCTGCGGAATTACTTTCCGTACAGGCCTTTAGAATTTTAAATTTACCTTTAGATGACAACCTCCCCCCCCCCTCGCATTTTTGTTACTGTACGGTCAAGCGCTGGTTAATTCCAGAATGTAAACAGTTAAGGAGTTTATATTTTTTGTAAATTTGACCTCTTTTGAAACTGTTGCTACAGGCCTGCAAGGATCCCCTCCCTAGATCGAAAGCTATCTCCGATAGTACTAAAAGAACCCACTCCATTTTTGCCGAGCTACGTCACTGGTTGATGGTACAAATAAAAAAAAAATTCTGATTTTATACTGTATAGAAAATGGATTAAATTTTTTTTTATATGGGTATAACAAAACTGTTGTTGGAAGGAGACACTGACAACTCTAGGCCTCAACACCATCCAGCGACTGCATATTAGTGTACTATAGTGTTTATTGTTAGTATGCTTCAGCCGTATAGGAAACTACAAGTAACAGCTCTTTAAAAAGCTTGTCTGACATAATCAATCAATTTATCTGCATGAAGAGTGATAAACCTTATGAGTAATACTTTTAAATTTGTGTGTTTAATCATATCCTAACTTTATATTCTGAGAACCTTGCGTAATCGAAATCTTGATTTTATTCATCTTGTAGAAGAATCATCTCTACACTGCATAACTAAAGAGTTTCTGCAAGTGGAGTGATCTGCTCTTGGATCTTATTGATTTCAGCTACATTGTAACACCTATTACAAATTAAATCTGTTATCAAATCATACATTGTAAACATTTTAAAAGATGAATATAATTAAATACACATTTTGTTGGAGTGTATTTTCTCCTCTGATGTAAACAGTAGAAATGTGTGTTCATGATTGTTTTTATCATAAAGGGGGTGGGGTGGGGGTGGTGACACTAATTCAATTCAATATTTAGGCCTTTCTGGAAAGAAAAAATCCAAGATTTTTACGACTTTCTTATTTATTGTGTGCATTTGAACATAGAGATATAATAGATCATACATTTGTAGACGATGACTTAACTGCATTGTTTATTTTTTATTTGACTAGTTCATTTATGGAATTTAAAAGGACAAACTTTATTTAATTCCATGGAAGTTAGCTCACCCATTCATTCAATAGAACAATCCAAGGAAAAGGCGAAAAGATAGCTCACTAGTGACATTTGGCACGAAAAGAGCGATTCACCCCTTTCAACCTAAAAAGTAAGGGGGAGTCGTTTTCAACGTATGGGGGAGTTGATTTTCACCGCTTCGGAGTCAGAAGAGATGTGGGTCACGTCTTTTTTCGGTATATGTAAGATTTATTTACAAAAAACAACAAGCCCACGGAAGGTAGCAATAGTTAAGCTTACTGTTGGTCATTTGTCCGGCTAGCATATACGTCTAGTTTTCTCAAACACTTCGAAACTATTCGACAGATTTCATATTTACGTTGATCGAGTGGTTAAAACATGCATAGTTTGCACAATCTACGACTT
>NW_026924566.1:15000-24012 GCF_032062105.1 Saccostrea cuccullata | reverse complement strand
ACCGCTTGGATCTGTAACAAAAACAGTCACGTTCTCAGAATGGACATCAGAACATACACATGAAGCAGAATTTGAATTTTTGTTGTAATCCATTTTGTAGATATCTCAGAAATATGTTACTCAACTTACTCTGTTATTTTTATAATTATCTTAATTACACGGTCGCCCGCGTGGTGCAGTGGTTAGAGCGTCTGCTCTAGAGTCGCGAAGTAAGGAGTTAATCCTTACGTCGCGGGTTCGAATCCCACTGTGGGACGTGGAGACCGGTCCTTCGGATGAGACCGTCTAAACAGAGGTCCCGTGTCGCAGTAGATTCTGGCACGAAAAAGACGCTCCACTGCTCAAAAGCCCTAAGTACCGAGTATGGGACAAAATTTGTAGCTCTCCATCGGCAAGTGGTGGCGTCTCCATATGAGTGAAAAATTCTCGAGAGGAACATTAAACAACATACAATCAATCAATCTTAATTACATGTATCTTTTGACATCAGTTCAAGAATATTATCTGATTTTTTGTTGGTTTGGTCATATAATATATTTCATGGGCTAAGAACAAGGTATGTAAATGAACATTTTTGGTTACAAAAACAAGATGTGTTTGTGAAACACTGATGCCCCCGTATGGCAACATAGCAAAAATTAAACTTTTCTTCAATGCAAAGGATAATGTGACGAAACTGCTATCTGGGGCCCCCTTTTTTCACGACGAATTATATTAAATCTATAACGATGTTGGGAGTTTTTAAACATGAAGGAAAAAGTACGACGCCTTTTCAATAATTTCAATAGTTCAGACACATTTTAATTATAAGGAATACTGCATTATCTTTGATTTTTTAGATGCTATCCTAGCTAAATTCAGCCAGGTTTGTGAAAATATGTTCTTTTGTGTCAAGAGATTGGGTGGGTCTTAGAACAATAGAGGGATGTGCGTTTTTGAAAAGACCTTATATGGCTATTGTTATTATTTCGCATTTAGTCATTGTCCAATCCGATGAAAGAACAACAAAACATGCTGCTGGTCTACTACATTTACATTTTATCACAGACACATGGTTTAAGTCAATTTACCTGACTGTATTGTTTTCTACATTTCAAACTTTCATAATGGTCAGCCATGGCTGTTTTATACTTAATACAGTAATACGCATAGATTTTAAGCATTTACGTTTTTTTTTAGAAAAAGAAATGCACATAAATCTTGGAATTCACTGATACTCGGGAATACTTGTAGACCTAGCGAATTTCTAACCAAACACGCTATAAAACTTTAAACTAATGTATATTTATCAATGAATTGTTTGTAATTACAGTGTATATAAATTTACTGCGATCTTTCAAATTGTGAATATATGTATCAGAGTCTAATCTATGACTCAAATGCATAAAATAGTTTTCGGAAAGCAGTAAAATTCCGAGAATGTTTCCATAGTATTTTTGTGCTACTCACTCGTAACGAATTTCATTTAGCTGATTGGTCAGTTAGAAAGTATCACCAGTGCCTCAATTAGCATATGAATTTCTTCTTACGTCAGAAAAACTAGTTCTGTCGATCTGTTCATAATGGAAAGGCCAGCTTCATTTCACAATTTTTGAAAAAATAGATGTGAACGCAGTGAGGTACAATTTTCTCCTTTCACATATAAGTAGATGTCAATAAAATACAGTGACCAGCCAAAGGAGAAAATTGTACCTATCTGCGCTCGTATATTTTTAGAGCTTCAGAAAGTGGGGCGGGATTAAAATGCAATGGGAATTGGATGTTAACATGATACCCCTGCCCCAATAAAACATCTACATCCTTCAAATCACGTTTCTATTATTGTTTAAAATAGTATTCTGTAAAGATACATATATCAGTGATTAATTACATACAAAAAATTGAGTAAAATTTAGACATTTAATTTTATTCAATTTACCAAAAGTAGGGTATTCTCACAGGAAAACAATTAAGGTCAAAGTAGGTCAATGTTAAATATTTTTGCAATAAGTACAAAAATCTCTAAGGTCAAGGTCAAAAGGTCAAGGTAATTGGTATCCAATGAAAAGTCTTGCCATATAGCATACTTCTGTTGAGTATGGAAGCCCTAGCCCTAATCGTTCAGAAGTTATGGCTAAGGCTATGTTTTTTAAGTAGGTGAAACTCCAAGGTCAAGGTCAAAGGGTCAAAATTCTTGTTATCAAATGAAAGGACTTTTTACAAGGATTGAATATGTAAAGTATGAAAGCACAAGCCCTAACGCTTTAAAAATTATGGTCAAGGTTTACTTTTTAAAATTATGTCAAACTTAAAGGTCAAGGTCAAGGGGTCAAAGTTCTTAGTAATCAATGAAAGGACTTCTCACAAGGATTACATATATGAAGTATGAAAGCCCTATCCCTTACCATTCAAAAGTTATGGCCAAGGTTAAAGTTTTTTCACAAATACGAAAATCTACAAGGTCAAAGTCAAAGGGTCAAGGTTGTTGGTATCAAATGAGAGATTTTTTAACAAAGAATACATATGTGAAGTACAATGTATGAATGTCCGGGTGTATACTGTTCAAAACATATGTTCAAAGTAAAAGTTTAAAAATTTCATGTTAAGTGGAACAAACTCCAAGGTCAAGGTCAAAAAGTCAAACTTGGTGGTACCCAAAGAAAGGTCTTTTCACAAGGATACACATATGAAATATGAAAGTCATAGCTACACTTAATCAAAAGTTATGGGCGAGGTTAAAGTTTTTGCGGACAGAGAGACAGACACAGACGGAGAGACAGACAGACAGACAGACGGACACGACAAAAACTATATACCCCGGAATCTTTGTTTACAGGTGCATGAAAAAAAAAGAATTCCTCTGTCTGAAGTCTACATATAAAAATAACACTATTTCTGAAGCAGTCAAAAAGTTATTATTCTTGTAATCATGAAAAAAATAATAACTACGCGTCATCTTACAAACCTTAAAGCTGCTTAGTCCGATTCTAATCGCAAAAAAATTATATTGTTTTTCTTCTTGAATAATAATTTTCCATAAATTGTTTCAACTTTTATCAACTTTTTCTCCCAAATTCTCTTTCTTTTAAAAGATATCAAAGTTCAAAAGTTAATAGAATAATTTTTCTTAGGTAAAAAAAAAGAATCCTATGTTTATATCGCGTGAAATCACCTTCGAAAAAATTTTATTAATGGCTTACATCTCATGAAGAACAAACCTGAGCATTTTTTTCACGACAAAGTATTCATACGTATACATGGACAATATTTTAGCCTTCCTTACTTAACTTCCTAAGAAAATCTTTAAATAATTCTGATTTTCCTTTATTCTTTAAATATGCATATTAATGAATATGAAAATTACTATGGATTATATTTAATTAATTTCTTAAAGTCATATATGGCATATTTTTGATAAGTTCAGATAAACTAAACTTAAAAAGATCTTTCTATTTGTTTTGATGTTTAATATAAAGGTAGCAATTTCCTGTAAAATACACAATTTAAATCGATCGATTTTCTAAGATATCCGAGATTTAGAACAATAGCTGATTTATTTCAGACTCGGAATTAAATACAAGACACAGTTTAAAGCCAATTTAACTATATAAACGTGGGAAAATTTAAGTTCAAAAACAGCAAAAAATTTAATTTGAACTTAGATATAGCAAATATATGTAAATCTACACTTGATTTTGTATTTGTATTTTTTAAAGCTCAAATACGCCATATATGACTTTAATTTTTAAAAGATATATTATGACTTAGGTTTCTACTTATGAAAAAAAAATACTCGGGTTTGAATTATCTTTATTTAAGGAATCATTGTCTAGTTTTGAGAGTATGCCAGGGCTTCAACAATAGTGGGAAACGTGATAATTTGCATAACGGGCGAAGCCCTTTACGCTAAAATTATCCCATCAGCTACTGTGCTCCAAGTTGCGACTAAAATGGTCGCATTTGCGACCAAAAAATTGATTTTGAAACTAAAACTGAAAACACACTCGCATTTTCGCTACTGAGAAAATGTGGGCTGGAAACGTCTATTTTAAAGATCAGGATCGAGATTTATTTCTAAAGACTCTCTATCAACAAAATATTTGAAGACATATACTGAAATACACTATAAAAAACGTCGGACTTGGATCACGTAATGTTATGGCAGCATGCTGTACAAAGTTTGATAGAACCAGAGACGTGTATAAATAATGTTCCTGATAGAATGGCATCCAAACTTCGTAAACTTTCTAAGTTTCGACCTTGTTATTGAAGCATTGGGTCAATTGCTTGGATATCACAATGAATCATGCTAATAAAGAGTGTTTTGGCAGCATTTATAATGACTGTGTAAATGTAATGGGTTAGACAGGTCCAGTACAATCACTAGATTTAGCTACGAAGGTAGAATTACCTACGTACATGTAGCTTTATTTACCTACCTCAGGTAGCTTTATTTAGCTATTTCAATGTAACTTTTCAACATTTTATTTTTTTATTAAAAGAGACAAAAAATCGCAATTAAGAGACTATTGATATTCATACTAGGGAGGCTTATTAAAAAAATCCAAAGCAGAGATAGTTGAAACAGTTGCTGAGTTTGGACAATTTAGAGCAAAACATGTAATTCCATTGTTTGATTACTGTCTTCTCTCTCATGCGTGCGGTGAGGCATGACTGAGTGTGATTACTTCACATTGCGCTGAATGATTACTGACCTATTATCGTATTAACCGGAACTGGACTTCTTTGTCATTCCATTCAAGGAGTAACTTTTCTAACTGTCATACATAGCCCCAAAACTTTCAGAACTTTGATTCCAATTGCGCAGAAAAAAGACATTTCTTCAAGAATGATTTTTTCCTGAGTTGTTTTCAGATGAGTTCAAAGTTGAAAATAATCAATGCATCAAAAGGATATTTTCTGCACACCTTAAGAAAAGTGCCTTTTTATAGAAATAAATTTTGTTGGTAACTAAATAAAGGTACCTCAGGTGGGTAAATAAAGCTATGTAGGTAATTCTACCTATGTAGCTAAATCTAGTGATTGTACTGGACCTGTTAGGTACGTAGTAGTAAGTAAACATGACAAACAGCAGGTCCTGTCTCAACAGCTGTCAGGCTTGTTATATTCTCATTAGATTAAATTTTATTTCTGTAATGAGATTACTTGATTTCTTCTGTACAACCATAAGGGTACTTGTATTCAATAAAAATATTTCATTCAACCTAGAAGATTGTCATACTGTAATAGTAATAAGTAATCTTTGATATAATAAAGACATAATACATATCCTTATCTTGATTATCAAGTTTTATTGACAAAATGTATTTTTTTTATGGCGAGTGAAATATTTGATTATGGCGACCAGAAATTCTGAAACAGCGACCAAAAAAAATTTAGGTTGTCATTTTGCGACATTAGAGGAAGTGTGACTTGGAGCACTGCCCATGTTTCCCACTATTGGTGATGTCCCTAGCATACTCTCAAAACTAGACAGTGATTCCTTATATTTCCATTTCATTGAGAAATAATATTGACGATCTACTAGACTCTAGAAAATGTAGACATAGACAATTCACACGATGACTTCCATGCCAATTTCAATAGTCCTCGCTCACTGACGTCAAACACAAATGCAGTCGCATGAGATTTACATGCATATTTGGCCTCCTTAGTGTCAGACACAGAGACAGATGTGCACGAGATTTGCATGCGTATAAGGCCTCCTTAGCTCCTGACCTATCCACCTGCCTAATTTACATTTCGGGTGAATGATCAAGAAATAAACTCCGACAACTTTCAAAGAGATATCGCAGAGAAAACAAGAGACCCAAGGGCCTTGAATCGCTCTTCTGATAAATCGTACAAACTATCACTTCTATTTGAAGTCTCCAACTCTATTAGTATCATAAGACCCAAAATGCATCAACTTACGGAGTTTGATAATATTTAGCCAGTATACATGTATTCCTGGGTAAAACTTGGGTCGGTCATTCTGGCCCCACCTTTGCCCCGGGGGTCATGATTTGAACAAACTTGAATCTACACTACCTGAGGATGATTCCGCATGAGTTCACCTTTCTTGGCCCATTGGTTCTTGAGAAGAAGATTTTTAAAGATTTTTCCTTAATTTTCCTATGTAAAACTTGGGTCGGCCATTTTGGCCCCACCCTTGCCCCGGAGGTCATGATTTGAACAAACTTGAATCTACACTGCCTGAAGATGATTCCACATGAGTTTCACCTTTCCTGACCCAATGGGTCTTGAGAAGAAGATTTTTAAAGATTTTTCATATATACTCCTACATGTATGTAAACATTTGATCGGCCATTGTGGCCCCACCCTTGCCCCGGGGGTCATGATTTAAACAAACTTGAATTTACTCTACCTGAGGATGATTCCACATGAGTTTCATCTTTCCTGGCCCAGTTGTTTTTTGAGAAGATTTTTTTAAAATGTCATTTTCTTCTCTAATTCATAATTATTTCCCCTTGGAAAAGGGTGTGGATATTCATTTGAAAAAGTTGATTCCCTTTCACCCAAGGATACTTTGTGTCAAGTTTGCTTTAAATTGGCCCAGTGGTTCTTTAGAAGAAGATGAAAATGTGAAAAGTTAACAACAACAACAACGACAACAACAGACAACGGACAAATTTTGATCAGGTGAGCTAAAAAGCAGTGAAAGAAAAAGATTAAATAGGCAGTATGATATAGTTAGACACCCCCTTCTTATCCCCCACCCCCAGAAAAAAATGTGTGTGTTGGCGAGGGGGGTAGGCTGATATGACTTTATAATGCTGACAATTGTATAATTTCAATCATCAAAAATCTCCATGTTATATACATCATCATGTTTATAAAATGTCACCCCAGTACACAGTGAAGATTTACTGAACACCTGCTACAGAAATACACAACATTCCTAGACAGAGCTGGGTTTATATCAATGGTGTCTATATCTCACTGTCAATACTGTATGAAATGTTTGTAGTCACTGTGATTGAACTTTGTTTGAATTGATTATTCCAAGAACTGCTTATCATCTAATGATATGAACTTGGACACTGCCCATTCATTCACCAATATCCCTTATCTCCCCCATCCCATCCCAACACACATATAAACACTGCATCCATTCATTTCATCAATATATTTTTTTCATTTCTTGACATTAGTAGTGATCTATTAGGTAAACATATAAACCACCCATTGTATTCATTTTCCTCTTTATAGCAGGGGATTATGAAATATAATATCAACCCAAACAATGCCAAATAGAAGACAGTATCAATGAGATATATTTTAAATACAAATTATTACACTTTATACTTCATTATATATATACACTTGTGTAGGTCAATATCTATGTTAAGTCTTATCAGTACAAATTCAGGAGTAATTTGTCAAAGACAACAAAGTTAAAACAACTAAATACATATCAAGATAGCCCAAATCAAATTTAAAGTATATTATTTGCAAAATCATTTAGTTAGTAATTATTACTTAATAAATTATCCTCATCTAAAAAGCATTTCTTGTTATATAAAACAACAAGTTAGAATTTAATTAACCATGTAATGTGTTTACACTTAAAACAATCAGTATGATTATATCCTTAATGTCTTATAATTAAATACTAAACAATGAGTATAATATATTGTACACACTAAACATTGTAAACAAACATAATACTTCAGTATAACTTACCAGTCAGATCCTCCCCTCCATACATAGGTCTGTAGATGTTCACTCTGTTTTTGGACCATGATCCAACCCAGACAGAGCGGGTGATGTCATCATAACTCAGCCCGAGTGGTATGTGTATCACGTGTTGTTCTGGCTTGAAATGTGTCATGTAGTGACCGTCTTTATCTATAATATGTACTGTGTGGGTGTTAAGATCACACACCAGGATGTGTAGCAGCGCGTCAGTACAGATTCCACGTGGTGATATTCCTGGAGGACCTCTGTAGGAGAACCGGTGTCTTCCTCTACTGTCTGTCACCACTACAGCAACACGGTACAGGTCAGACACAATAACATCTCCATTGCGGTTCTCTGTGATGTAGAGAGGTCTACCATACATTCTCTGACCTGTGTTGTCGTGCTGTATGGTCTGTTTGTGTTCTCCTGTGTTGGTGTAACGGTTTACCTGGCCTTTATATGTATCAGTATTAGACACTCCGACCAGCAGGTCTCCAGTGGAGGGGGAGCTGTAGACACTCACTGGTTCCCATGGTGATGTGTATGGTATTACTGTGGTCTTTACTTTATCTTTAGACAGTTTTATGATGTTATAGTCACTGTCTATATAAATCACAGCACTATTACTAGACACAGTATGTAATCCAGCACCATATTTATATAAACCTGTCACTTGATCTAGTGTGTCTCCTCTCGTGTTTGTTAAGATAAGGTTGCCTTTATTATCAGAGATCCAGACCCGGTCTGTTGACACGTGGGTAATGTGATCACACCTACTGACACCTGACACTCTGACAGAGTTCTGTAACACCAATTTATACATCCCTGCCACCAGACTTTTATGTCTTTTTCCTGTGACTTTATAATCCTGTGTTGATTTCCATCAGTCAGGGAGATCTCTCTGTGAATTACAACATTGTGTTTTGATCATCCAAGTAAACAACAAAACTCTCTCAATAGTATACTCATGTAAAAATGTTTTGGTTTTAAGAACTTATACAGTGTTTACTTAATCAAATAGAATTATTACCATTACAGGCTTAGTTTGGACTTTCAGTAAGGCGTGGCATTCCCAACGTTACCTCATTATAGCTTCTGAAATTTACACAGCTTCCGATCACTGTTGAAATATACATGTGATAGAGATGCGGTCGAATGTAGTAAAAAGCCAATTAAAAGTTTTCTCACAACACAGAGGTGGGGCATAAGTCGTCTCATCGTTATCAACAGCAATTTAAAGTTCCTGATGTTATTAATTTTGTAATCAATGAGAATCTACTAGTATTCGCTTTTACCTAGCGCCGAGAAAGTCACGCCCTACTGAAAGTC
>NW_026924566.1:0-10000 GCF_032062105.1 Saccostrea cuccullata | reverse complement strand
AAACTTTTTGATTTTTCGTAAAGTAAATAATTTATATGTAAGAGTTTTGCAAACTGCATCTACATGACAAGTATATTGAAGATTATGATCAATGTGAACACCTAATAATTTTTGCATTTTTACATTTTCAAGGGGATGATCGGAAAGTTGTAAATGAAAATTAACGTTTTCTAATTTAGATTTCTTTTGGTGTGTTCCCATTAACATACACTTTGTTTTATCAGTATTTATAATCATCTGATTTTGTTGACACCATTTTTGTATTTGACAGAGTTCATGATTAAGAGTGGTTTCAATACGCGAAATACCATTATCATGAAGATGCATTGTAGTGTCATCAGCAAACATATCAATATTACAATGTTCAACAGACAATGGTAAATCGTTAATATACAATAGAAACAACAAAGGACCTAAAATAGAGCCCTGAGGCACACCTGCTGTGACTGGCAGTGATTCAGATGTGTACGCACCAATTTTAACACTTTGAGTTCGATTATATAAGTATGATTTAAACCATTTAATTGATATTGGATCAAAGTGATAGCATTCAAGTTTTTTAATTAGTATATCATGATTAACAAGATCAAATGCTTTGCTAAAATCCAGATATGTAATACCTACAAAATTTCCTTTATCTATTGCATGCAACCAATCATCAGTTAGTTTTGTGAGAGCTGTCTGGCATGAGTGAAGTTCTCGAAATCCAGATTGTGCTTTCATTAGCAAGTCAAAGTGAGAAGTAAAGATGCGTATATTTTCTGCTACATGCTTCTCTAAAACTTTCGATATCGTTGGTAAAATCGAGATTGGACGATAGTTTCCTGGGTCTGATTTATCGCCCTTTTTAAACAAGGGGGTTACTTTTGCGACCTTTAATTGTGGAGGAAAAGATGCATTGATTATGCTAGAATTTATCAAGTGTGTTAGAGGTTTGGATATTATACTAGCTGACAGTTTCAGCAATCTAGGTCCAAGAAAGTCTATACCAGCAGATTTGTTTACATCAAGTCTTTTTAACATTTCGAATACCTTTTCTTCATTAATCAAAGGGATTTCAAAAATGTCTTGATCTCCAAGTTTTGTCTCCGTGTATCTTTTCAATTTTTCTGATTTGAAAGCAGTAAACGAAAGATTATCTATTAATTTTTTTGGAATTTGGGCAAAATGCTCATTAAATGCATTTGCAATATCTTGTAGATTATCAAGATCTAGACCGTTATATGTTATATTGGAAGGAGATGAGTTTTTGTCTGATTTTGAGGCCAACTGATTTAAGTTGCCCCACATTTCCTTTGAAGTAGAACTATTTTCAATTACTTCCTTATAATACGTAGATTTTGCATTATTTATTAAAGATGTGACTTTGTTCCTCCAAAGTCTAAAATTATCCATGTCTCCCTGTTTATGAAATTGATCTCGAAAATTCCTAGCATTATTTATTTCTGGAGTTAACCATTTAGTGCGGAATTCTGATTTCACACGCTTTGTTTTTACTTTTGCATGCTTATTGATTATAGCATTGAAAATATCATAAAAACCGTTTAAAATGTCATTGGGATCATGCAGTAGAATTAATTCATCAAAATTTGCATTGTTTAAATCATGCAAAAAGTTTGTTTCATTAAAATTTTTGAAGTCACGGTATTGTATTTCAATATGTTTGCCTTTTCTTTGCATGCTGTTAGACCTTCGTGTGGCACATATAGGATAATGATCAGATATCGCTACAGGGGGTACTGTTATTTCAAATATGTTAGCAGGGTGCGTAGTGTAGAAATGGTCAATAAGAGTTTTAGAGCTATTAGTAATTCTTGTTGGGGTGTTAATTAATTGTGTTAAACCAAAGTCTACAATTGCAGATGACCAACTCCGCGGGGGTTCTTTAAGCATATCAATATTGAGATCACCTGCAATAATCACTTCCTGGTCGTCACAGCAGGTAGCGCACTGTAACTCTTGGACAAAATCATCTACCCAGCAGGAGGGGGCAGATGGTGGACGGTAAACTGAACAATAAAGTATAGGTTTAGAATTTTTAAGATTAATTTCAAGCCACATTGTCTCAATATTGCTTATTTCTAAATCCTTACGGCGTTTATATTTCAAATCATTTGAAATATAAGTAACAAGTCCACCACCAGCCTTTCCTACTCTGTCTTTTCTTTCCAAACAATATCCTTTTATATTTATACTACAATCATTAATATTTTCATCAAGAAATGTTTCACATAAGGAAAATATATCAGTGTAAAGCTGTTCTTGTAAATACAAAACCAATTCATCTAATTTTGGCATAATGTGACACACATTCAAATTAATAAAATGTAGGCCCTTTTTCATTAAACCAAGATTTGATTTACATATGTTTTGTTTTATTTCATTTGAGGTATCTGGTTTTGGAGAAGAATTTTTAGGATTTGTTTGTTTAAGATTCGAAAAAGTGTTTTCCTTATCAAAACAAGTATCTATCAGTTCTGATGTAAGATTTAAATCATTTGAGCAATTATTAATTAAAGAACAGGTGCAAATTAATTCGTTACAGTCAAAACAGAGGTTATTCAAAGGATCAAAATAATTTTTGACATTGATAGTGGGACAGTTATTCGTATCACCGGCACAGCTTTCATTGCCGTGACCCTATCTGGTACAAAACTTTTGTTTGTGACCATGCTCACCACAATACCAACATACAACTTTGTTTCCATGTCGGCAGTTTCGCGAGGAATGGCCTTGCTCTCCACAGTAAAAGCATGTTTGCACAGATGAGGGCCTTTGTTGCTTAAGGATTTTCACATGGGTATTGTACAGCTTGAGAAGCAAGGAAGTACCGCGATCAGACAAATGAATGCCATCTCTCCAAAAGGAAGGGGAATTCCAGTGCTTGAATGATCCGCTGGTCTCGATAAGCGTAGCACCATACTCCTCACATATATACTTTATGCACTCAATAATTTCAGTAACATCCGCATCACACCTTGGCATCACTTCTGATATGAACACGGAAATGGTATGATTTCTCCTCTTTAGATCTCCGATGATTTCAATGAAATCATTCTGAATCGCATCGATGTTGCGCAGGTTAGCTGCATCATTACCGCCGGCCTGGATGATGACATTTTCGATGGCAGATATATCATATCTTTGAAGTTTTGTACGGATGTGTGATATGTTAGCACCACGATTAGTACTAACATTCACACTCGAATCTAAGCCTCGGGTTTTGATTCGTTGAAGAATAGAACTTCCGATGACCAGGGTAGTTTTTTGGGTTCGTTCTCTTGTAGAAATAAATGGAGAATTCGAAATCCTGGGGAAGTTTCCTCGTCCTTTAGGAGTCGATGAAGGCTGGCTCTCTCTGGAGGGATGTAAATTAGGACTGTCCTTTGTCGCCATCATTTTGTTTTTCTGTGTGGGTTGCGTGTTTTTCCATACAGAACTGGAATCCATGGTATCTGTTGATGTACTGGTAGTTTTTTTGTCAACACTAAATGAGCATTGGCTGTGTCGCGATATACCAGTGTTAACAGATATTCCTTCGGTCGATGTTGCCTTCTGTTTCATCTTTGTTCTCGGAGTCTGTGTGAAGGCGTTGGCACAGGCTTTTGTTTGTCGTGCATCCAAAAGCTGTTTCTTTAGAAGATTTACTTCCTGTGTCAGCAATTTAACAGTTTCAGAAAGAAGTTGTACGTTTTCTGAGCTGCTACACTGGTGGCAATCTATCTCCACACTTGATTCATTTTGTTTTGAAGGTCTTGGAGTTGATGTGCAGCTTGGTTGATTGACAATAATCTTGCAATCTGTCAGAGAGTCATTTTGGCTGATGTCCATTTGACTTTTAACTTCTTCTATAAAGTCATTTTGGTACCATTCAAATGCACCAGTCCCTTGAATGAGAACCGTATTTGTGCTTCTGTAAATAGTTACTGTTACTGAGTCGCACATTGATTTATAGATGCAACCATTTTTCTTATTATTTCCATGGAAAAGAAGCATCTTCTGAAGCACAGATAATACAAACTCGTGCTGCTGGCCATCATAATTTATGGTTACACTCTCTGCATTTAGTTTAACATGTAGAAAGTCTGGAATACTCACTGAACGTGCAAAATCCTTTTCCTTATTTGTACCAATAAATGATTGTGACAGTCCATTAAACGAGTTCAAAATTGATGTAAAAAGATTTGAATTTTCACTGAGATCCATCATTTCTTTATCATTTTAACTATTCACCTGACTAAAGATAAGAGCACTAAAAAACACGTCTTATCTCTTCGGCGTCTTATCTCTTCATGACAGTGATTTAGGAAAAGTGAGGTCAAAGGTCAAATTGTTGATGCAGATGCATATATCTCATTAATATGTATCAAGATATGAAGTTTGATGAAAAATAGCTAGATTGATGTCTTTAATTAAAACTGACTTAAACACAATTTGAAAAAAGTAAGGTCATGGTCAAATAAATATATCGAATGGTATCTTTAAAACTGAGCAAAACACTGATTAAAGATAAGTGAGGTCAAGGCCAAAGGAAAGGTCAAGGTCAAAAATGTTGATGCAGTTGATTAGCTCTCACCGGTTTTTATCAACATGTGAAGTTTGAAGTTTGATTACATCATCTTGAGTGGTATGTTTAAAACTGAACTAAACACTAATTAAAGAAAAGTGAGGTCAAGGTGAAAGGAAAAGTCAAGGTCAAAAAATGCTGAAATAGTTGCATAGCTCTCATCAATATCTATCAGCATATGAAGTTTGATAAAAATATCTTGGATAGTTTCTTTGAAACTTAGCTTTGAACAGAAGCTAAATGCAAAATGTGACGGAAGGACACAAGGATACTGTGTGCCAAGTTTGGTTGAAAATGGCCTAGTGGTTCTTGAAAAAAAGTCGAAAATGTGAAAAGTTTACAAACAGACGCAGGACAACATGTGATCAGAAAAGCTCTCTTAGGCCTTTGGCTCAGGTGAGCTAAACAAACTAAATTTAGGCATTAGTCAAACCTGTCAAAATGGTGATTTCTTCCTCTTCTTTAGCTTTACATAGTTAAACAGCACATCCTGGGAGACTTGTCAAAATAAACTCAGTACAATGAGTATATATTTCTGTATAGCTTCAATGTCTTGAAAACTAATGTTATTGAATGATATATTCTAGATCCCCAGCAATTTTTTTCCACCAATTGGGAATGAGTCTGATACCGGTTCAATTGGGAAAAATAACATCGAAAAAAGAACAGGCGAATTTTCTCTTATTTATACAAATGCAATGTATTTTGCATTTATTCTAAATTAATTACCCAATATTCCTTGTTTTAAAGAATAAGCAACAAGTACTTATTGTTTTTTATATCAACATCCCATGTTTTGACATTTTCATGTTTTCAATTTGTCAAAATGTATGACACTACGCTGTCTAACCCACATGTCCAGCCAAATTACGACTTTCTCTACTTTCGATTTAAGCGGAAGTGATTAATTAGTCAACTTGTACAATGTTTCATTGAACAAGAAATACGATGTTGTCGCAGTCTGTTGCATCACAGCTGAATTTTTAGTCACATAATTGGGAAAAATTAACGTTTTTGGCATTGGGAACAGTGCCGTTTATTGGTACCAGTTATATAAGGAAAAAAAAAACGCTGATCACTCATGAAAATGTAGACCTGGATTTTGTCAAGTCTTTAAAATACCAACCCCTTATACATGTATTAAACAAGAGGCCCATGGGCCACATCGCTCACCTGAGCACTATGGCGAGGAAAAAAATACAAATTGGTTTATTATTGAAAAGTTTAATCCAAAAGTAGTCATATGACCAGTCATGGCTTTGCTATTCTTGAGAAGATGAGAATTTTCCTATATATTTCTATGTAAAACTGTGGTCGGTTATTTAGGCCCCGCCCTACCCCCGGGGGTCTTGATTTGAAGAATTTTGAATCTACACTACCTGAGGATGCTTCCATATAAAAATGATGAATTATGGCTTTGTTATTCTTGAGAAGAAGATTTTTAAAGAATTTTCTTATATATCTATGTAAAACTTTGGTCGGCCATTTTGGCCCCTCCCTATCCCCAAGGGTCTTGATTTGAACAAACTTGAATCTACACTACCTGAGGATGTTTTCCCATAAGTTTCATCTTTCCTAGCACAGTGGTTCTTAAGAAGAAGATTTTTAAAACATCCCACCAAATTTTCCTTAATTCCAAATTATCTCCCCTTGAATGAAGGCATGGCCTATGAAGTTTGATAAAAATATCTTGGATAGTTTCTTTGAAACTTAGCTTTGAACAGAGCTAAATGCAAAATGTGACGGGAGGACAGACGGAAGGACGGAAGACAGACATGACAAACACTAAATGCCCCGGCCATATTCATGGTGGGGCATAAAAATAAATACCTGTATCATGATAATTATCGTCGTAATCCTTTCAAATGTTGTACATTACATCCTGTAGAAGCTGTCAAAATTAACACAAACATGAATGCAGTAATCTGTAATAAAAGTTCTTGGTACATTTCATGATATTATTAACTTACATGTTGACATAAGAATGTTGCATGGCTACATAATTATGTTGCATGTTAACACAATTTATCTTGCATGCAGGGGACAGAAATATGCCACCATACTTCCTTTGTTGTACCACTAAAAATGTATATCACATGCAGGCAAGTATTCAACCGTTCTTGTTCACCACATGGATTTTTCAAAGCCCACTGGAGCAAAGAACTTCGAACGACAGTATTGTTCTCCGCCTACCTCAAAGTTAATTTTTAAAAGGTAACACATTCAATGAAGTTTTAATATTTTTTATATATAATTTATATATTGATTTTCCTAAAACATCACTTATTTGGGAAAACAAAGAGATAATTCTAAAATTTTGATAAAACTTGTGTGTCCACCATAGAAATCAACATAAAACGGAAAATATTTTTAAAACACCCCCCCCCCCCCCGTCTAAGAAAAAAAATCCTTTTTACAGGTAATATGGAATGTTATTTCGCAAATTTATACCAAAGACTTTTGTGTGACACTATGGTGAATGTATGTTTATTGACATAAAACAATAAAAATGCTTGTTTTCCACCAATTTCAAAGCGATTCACAAATGAAGCATTATCATGATTATATTTTTTTGATATATTTACGAGGTAAGTTTTATTGATTTGCCTAAAACATAAGAAAAGATATAAAGAACATTTAATCATATCCAAGACTTTTTTTTTTATTTGGTAATGATTGAAATTCCGATTTCAATGGAAAATATTGTCTACCTCCCTTTTTTCAAAACATGGAATTATAAATAACTTACTGTTTAGCACTGGTACTAAGACAATTCATCAATTACCATTTAACTGTTCTTTGTATTAAAACAAACATTTTATGGCCAAATTGATATCTATCTTAAATGGTTTCAAAATGTAGGCAGGAATCCAGAGTTAGCATTCGTATTTCTTTGGCTCATCCATATTTAATATGGCAGCCAACAGGTACATAGAAAAAAAAGAAAGCAATGTGAATTGAATGTCTAACGGTCTTCATTGTCAGGGTGATACAAATTTATATTCTTGTTTTTGAACTATGTCCTGAAAAAACTAAAGTATTTTATTCATGAAATTTCGTTCAACATGTGCACAGGCAGGCGCGTAGCATCGTTTTTGAAAGGGGGGGGGCAGCCAGAGATTTTTTTTACTTACCTGAAAAAGTTGACAAGCAAAAAAAAATAAAAGAAAGAAAGGGAAAAGTTGCCCAAAGTCGAAAATCCTATTTCGCCAGAGAGGGGGGGGGGGTTGAGGTTTAGTTTTTCTCAGTTTCAACTACTCTCAATACCAATTCTAATACTACAGGCTTTCAATTAACATTTTCTATAGCATAGGTAAGATTGGAAAAAAAAGTGGGGGGGACGGCCCCCCGTGCCCCCCCCCCCTCTCGTTGCTACGCCCCTGAAAGGCTATTTCCTGTCCGAAAACAAAAATAGAGTTCACCTCAAAGTGAACATGAATACATTTCAAGATTGACTTACTTTGTTAAAAAAAAATAGTGAAAGTCAGAAAAAAGCTTCATTTCTAACATACTTTACTTTTAATGACAAGTTTATTGCTTTAAAAAATGAGACAATCCAGGAAAAGTTATTCCGGTACAAGTCTTGCTAGGTGGCGTCATTTGGCACAGGGATTATAAATACAAGTGAAGCGGTGGATTTAAATTAGTTGCAAAGTTGAAGCAGAAGTGAGAAAACAAGCGACCATCAATTGATGATAAGTAGCTAGTAGTTTTTTTAAAAGAATAAAAATATTTAAAGCTTTAGATGCGACTGAATAAGTCTTTCCTGACTTTAGATATTATTTATTACCAAGAAAGCTACTGGGGGAGCCAGTAAGAGCCGAGCTGTAAGACCCGTTTTATAACGAAATCATAAGAGCTGAGCTGTTACAGCCAGTAACTAAAATAGCCGCGTTGTAAGAGCTAGTAAGCAGAAGAGCCGATTGCTTATGAGCCAACCACTTTGCTTTTTCTGTACATAATTAAATATATATATGCCGTATTAGTGTTTTATTTCTAAAGAAATAAATATATGTGGTGTCTCATCAAGTTACATACTCAGTAAGTTACATTTTGTATGAAATTTCTGCAATTTAGACAGATCCACTCCATCACTTTTAAAAGTTTTGAAATATTATTTTGTAAAAATTAATTTCTCTCCGAGTCGGATATTAAACCGCCTCTTATTGAAATATTCATGAATACGTTGCCTAGCATGCTCACAGCAAACAATGGTCCAATCTCGTGAATGACCCGAAAAGCTTGCTGGTCTACTACGTTTTAACTACAAATACGTGGGTTACGGCAATGTACGATGCGATTTCAAATGACGGCTGGAAAGCCAATTTACATTTTTTTTAAACCTGTTTTAGAAAAATAGGAAGAATCGTTACTTATTTCACGGTTTAATTGAAGATTACCTCTATATTAATTCTCCTGTGCATTAATCGTAGAACGTGTATTGAGTAGCATACTGTATGTTTCGAAGTTGTACACATTGTAAACATTGTCAATACGTGAGCACACCTCAGAGTTAGTTGCTTTTTTGTACCGAGGAATATATAGTCACGTGAAATTGTCTTTTCACTGTCAGTACAGCACGGGGAAACTGTAAACAAATGGACCTGTACAATTGTTTTTTTTTTTGTTTGTTTGTTTGTTATTTTTTATCATTGTTCATTTGTAGGCAAATGTTAGCATTGGAATTAGTAAATGATAATGTACATAATGCATTAAGCGTGTAAATGCATGGGAAAATACACGACGTCTTTCCGAGGGCGATTTAAAATTAAGCCTGTTCGAAAAAAAAACATATAGTATTTATGTACTGAGTAGTAACCCAAAAATGCATTAAATGCAACTCATTGAGCTGATTGGTCGATTTGTCAGTCTTGTTGGTTCCTCGCTGAACAGACATCACAAAAAATAGTTTTATTCGACCTGATGATTCTTGTGATGCTTTTCCCCGCACACATGCCCAGATCCAACATAAATGTCAGTCCTTTATAAATATGCATGAGAATTTCGTGTTCTTTCCCATCCAGTACTTTGTTAATACCGAATAATATTTTGTCGAATTTTCGAGAATGCTTCATTTTTGATAGCTTATCATACTTCAGAAATTTTTGTATGGTTTCAGCTGTGCAAAAATACTGTTTAACACGGCATACATATCTTTAATTAATGACAAGTAGTCTAAGATTTATTTGTATATAAATAATATATTGCACAATCATATATTTGTATAAATTGAACCTGCCAGGTCCTCAGAAAGTTAACTATGGGGAATCAACTGCCTCTGACAATTGTTATAATATAATTAGATTTCACACTATAAAAACAACAGAACAGACGCATAATGACAGACTCTATACAAATAAGGAAAACAAAGGAAGACAACTCTTGCATTTTACAAACCGTGTCAAATTTTCTTCAGTGTCTCAGCAGTGGCAC
>NW_026924565.1:0-23651 GCF_032062105.1 Saccostrea cuccullata | reverse complement strand
TTTGAGTTTAACAGCGATTCTCTACGTTGCCATTAATTTGTTTTGTTTGGTTGTTGCGGGGGAGGGGGCGGGTTATTTTTATTGTTAAGCTATTTAACGTTGGGGTGGAATCTTGTATCTAACTCCAAGAACTTAAGATTGATTGTGACATTTGGATGAAAGGTCAAGGTCATTAAAAAACCACCACCTCTTTAACTTCTATCCTGCCAACCGAAATAAATCTGAAAGGTGTTTCTAGATACATTTACATGTACTTCATGTTTCTTTTTACCCTTAGGTCAAGGACAAAGGTTAAGGTCGATTTCAAGTTCATAGGTCAAGGTGATTTTAATATATAGCTAATATCAACATTTTATTCAGGTAACCGGTGACCTTGACCTAAGTTTCAAGGTCAAGGGTAAAAATATCTGCATGCTTCAGTATGTTACATGTCTTGACATTTAGAAGCTCTTAATTCTGCATGAACATCACAAACTCAAGTATACTGTCGTTTAATGCTTTGTGTGCGGGTGCATGTGCATGCACGTCCTTACATTTACTTTTGATAGTAGTATAATGTAGGCATTCATTATATCTATTCATATTCGAAATTTCACCCTGTATTATTGAGAACCAAGAAAGTTGTAGGCATTTAAAGTTTTAGCCAATCAGATTGCAGCACACGTGCATGTGCGTGTGTTCATAAATATTCTTATATATCATGTTGTACATCTTCATAATGTATGGCTATGTTCAAAATTTCAAAGGATTTTGTCAGAAAAAAAAAATTAAACTTTTAGTTTCAGCCAATCGGAGCGAAGCGCAGGTGCATGCGCGTGAGATCTTGCTTTTTTGACAATGTCGTCATGTCTATACTACTAATATTTCCTTATATTATGAGTTTCAAAGCATTTCATGCAAAATTTAAAAAGTTACGGCTATATCTATTATATTGGTCATTTCACGTGTTACATGTACACGTGTGTGCACACGCACGCACGTGCGCGCAAAATGACCTTCATTCCGCACATCTACATAACGTACCTAGTGACCCTAAAAAGGTTTCACCTAGATAGGCTGAGTAGTTTACGAGAACACTCGCGGACAAAAAAAGTACCGGAGAACAAAGAAAAATTCAGAAAAAGTAAAAACAATATGTTCCCAAACTTCGTTTGGGGAACATAATTAAGTATCTTAGTGTAGTCTATTTGTGTGCCAAGTTATATTGAAATCAGACCAAAGGGCGTAGCATTTTGGAAAATTGTTTATAGACAGACGGACAGACAGACAGGCAAATATACTACAAAATGAAGCATGCGTCATTGAGAATTTTAAAAACACCAGCTTCATCAACTTCGATTCATTCGACATGTTTTTTTTATAATTTGATGTAAACATGTACATGTACTATTTTTTCAAAATTGATTATAAAAATAATCTTGCCACAGTATTGTATTCAAGAAAAACTGATAACAAATAAAGGATGAATGAACCTTTTCTCAAAATAATATGTTATTCAAGGTATTGCATTCATTTGTATTCTTTGTGTTTAATATACTGAAACATAAATTGTCAATATTAATGTCTCAATTATAGGGAAAATTATAAATTTATTTCTCGATACGTCTATATGAAACGTTAACAGTGACATGTGTTAAGCTGTATCAAATCTAAAATTTAAAGTTTGGAATATCTAAATATATTTTATATATTTAAGCTGAGTATGAAAATCATTGTATCAAATTAAAAGGAATTTAATTGCTTGTTTGCTTCGTATTTTCAGTAAATGGTTCTTTTAAAAGAATTTGAATATTATTTTAATTTATCCCTTTGTTTGTATCTCTTTAATCTAGCTATGTGACTATCTGTCTCTTAAATATCCGGAGCTTAACGACGTTCCCTTGACTAGATAGAAAACAAAGTAAAACTTCAATAATTACCATTTATATAGCACAAGGGCATATATAAATATTTTGACAAGTGATAAATCATTAAACAATAAAATGCTTTCTTTGTTTGTTATTACTGGAATGAACGGAAGCAGCTGTTGCAGAAAAAAATACATAACCCGCTTACGCGGGTTATGTAAATTTTTTCTGCAATAGCTGCGACCGTTCATTCCAGTAATAACAAACAAAGAAAGACATTTTATTGTTTATATTTATATCTGTTTAAATAATCAATTAAAAAAATTAATTATTGTATTAATGATGCGAACGTCTTTATACGTTTCATTGATGGAACAGCCAGTGATTAAGAAATCTGTACAGGCGACATGTTTACTGTAGTTTATGCAGTGATGAACGCAATGGGGTTTCTTAAGAAATAAAGGAGAAAATATTCAGTGGATGTAAATATTTGTTCATGAACGGTGGATGTGTGTTTCTCTTAGATATAAAAAGAGATTTCTAAATTTTATATCATTAAGAGTTGCAACTGCAACGCTTAATGATACACTAGTTTGTATCATTAAGCGTCGAATATGTCGATATTTGCTTGTTTCATTAAGCGTCGGTGTTGCACTGCATTTGTGGCGCTTAATGATATAAATCTGTCATTAAGCGGCAATTTAGCATTAGCGGTTGATGATGTCAGCTATTAATGCAATAATTTATGGCATTAAGCGTTGCAATTGCAACGCTTAATGCTATTTGTATCATTAAGCGGCATTTTATCATTAGAGGTTGCTACACTGCAATACGTGGACCATATGCATGTTTTTCTAACCGAAATTCAAGTAAGAAAATATCTAGGTGTAGTGAATATTCATGTAAGTTTTTCACATTTTACAATGTTCTGTCTACTTATGACCGATTGTTAAATTTTATCTCCGAATAGCGGCCTTCAGTTTTGTCAGTTTAAAAAATCGGGCTATTTTTAAACACGTTACCTATAATGGTTGGGACTTGACACCTGTTCTGGATTTATAGGTAAGAAATCCATAATGGGAAAAATAAAGATCTGATGGTTTACGTGTAGCAAAGCTCTGTAGTACGCAGATTTTTTTGTCGGAGCCCCCCCCCCCCACCCCCAACCACACACACACATTAAAAACCGTTGCTACAGACCTCTATCAAACAGCATTTGGATTGCTGAAATATCAAATTATTTTGCGACACTTTGTGCACAAAACTAATGCTGGTGAAAACTTAAACTATCTTTTAAGAGATAGAACTTATCGTTGAATTACGTTTTTTATTCAAGTTGTTAAGTTACATGTATCTATATACTGCAAGTTCTTCCTACTTTTTAAAATGCTTGTACCATAGAATCAATGTTTAGTTTGTAAATAAAAGTATTTGTATAAGAGTGAAATTCGGATCCGCCAATGAATATGTAAATGAGCTATGCGGATTTAAAAGCGCAATTTGACAATGAATCCAATTCGAATAGTGCGAATTGTTCTACGGGCAAGTTACCAAAGGTGCGAACTCTCTAGCATTCTCGCGCATGCCTAACCTGTCGTTTGCCCATGGCATCCGGTTTAACCTCGCTTATATATTTACTGCGTGGACCTCAGGGTCCATGCAATCACAGATGTGAAAACCTAGTCAAAAAAATGTGTTTTTATGCTGTTGAATTTAGAACCAGTTTCATGATCAAAATTCCACGAGCCGGCTCAGTTTTCAACGGACTGGGGTCTAAATTCAACACCTTTGGTCTCAGTATTCAACGTTGAAAATGATCCCCGGGTCAATTTTCAACCCGGGTCAAATATCAACGTTACACTGGTTAATCGATTTTTAAAGTAAGCGAGTAACAAAATACTCAAATAGTTAGGTTTGATAAGCACTAATATTTTGCTACAATAAATTAATAGAATTTTTTTTGTAATCATATACATTCCTTGAAAAAAGTTAGAAATAGAGTAAGAAAACTCTATTTTAACATTCCTGTACACTGCTTAATAATCACAATCAATTAATATTTCCCAGGGTTGTTCAAAAATAATGTCGAAATTGCTATAAAATTAATCGTAAAATTACAGAAAACTCTATATGCTTTAACATGTACATGTTCTTCTGTAATTTTTTTTTTAAAGTTTACCTGAAATGTAACGAAATCTCTTGATTGATCATAGTCAAATCCAAAACTAGTTAATTTCCACTGGTTAAACACATACGAGAGCAGCCTTTCTTTTCTTCCTTGGCCATAATAGTGATTTTTGCCGATTTTTCTTGTTGGGGGTGAAAATACGAAGATAAAAACCACAATTTCGGAATCCTGTATACTGTATAGTATTATGTGGATTTATAAATCAATATAGTGAACTTATTTACAAACTACGGAAGCGTATTAGGGCCGCAGCAGTATTTTTTTTAATTTGTTTTAACAAATTATTAATTTGTTTTAACAAATTATTAATTTGTTATAACAAATTATCAATTTGTTATAACAAATTATTAATTTGTTTAAACATATTGATAATTTCTTATAACAAATTGATAATTTGTTATTACAAATTGATAATTTGTTATAACAACTTGATAATTTGTTATAACAAATTGATAATTTGTTTTAACAAATTACTAATTTGTTATAACAAATTACTATTTTTGGATATTTGACATGTACACAGAACTATGGAATCTATATCAGATTAGAAATTATTGAAATATTGAATTTGTGAAACAATAAGCATACAGTCTGCAAAGTTGACCTATATGTTTCTTCTAGCATCTCAGAGTTTTCACTTCAAACATCAATGTCATGATGAATTGCATCAATGTCCTAGATTCTATTCCTTATAGCTTGTTCTTAGAAGCTTTAATGAAAGTTTGTCCATACTCCCCCCCCCCCCCCCCTCCACCCCCTTCTGACTCTGCACAGTCATATCACCCAATTCGTATGCTAGGAAAAATAGTATCTTATTTGAGCCATGCAAAAGAATGTTACAATCTAAATTGTTTTATTTTATCCCCCCCCCCGCTTGAAAAGTGGGAGAGTATACTGTAATCGGTATGTCCCTCCGTCCGTCTGTTACGCTTTAGAGTACCCATCTTATACGCAACTCCTCTTATACCAAGAAGTGAAATTCAATGAAACTTTCACAGAATCTTTATTACATAACATATTGCCATTGTGCACCTCCTATTTTACTTTTTGATTCGACACATATTTTGGGTTTCCCGGCCACAGCTAAACATGGACTTTGTCTTTATAAGCATATGGGAGGCGGGGGAGGGGGGGTATCATTTAATGAGCTAATTGCCCACAGTATCTCTAGTTTGTGTTTTGATTTTGTTCATTTTAATCCCACCCCCCTTCCCTCTCTCTCTCTCTCTCTCTCTCTCTCTCTCTCTCTCTCTCTCTCTCTGGATTCTTTTTTACATGTGATATGATCTACTTTGCATTTTGCTTTTCGACAGGCATTTATGTCTACTGTTCAACCTAATTCATGAGTAAAGAATAAAATCTTTAAACCAAACCCAATTCTATATAAGCAAAATCCTGGATCTGCTCCCGTGGTGAACCTCAATGTTTCCTATAAAGCTGTGAGCAACAGAGGCACCATTGACCAAATGAATTTGCGGATAAATTATCAAGAAAAATACATTCCGTAACAACCTTCCCCGGAAAACTAAAGAAAAAATAAAACCCACAATATTCTTGATTGCGTATCTCTTGGTGAAATTTGATATTAAATTCCTAATGTGTCATTCAATTCTTCTGTATGCATGTAATTTTTATAATAATAATAATAAAAAAGAGCCTGTTGGGAAAGCTTTCAATAGTCCCCCTAAAGCCTTATTTTTGCCAAAAACTGAGACATTTGCAAATTATTTTCATAAATCCCACATAAACTAGGATTTTTGATTTGATCTGGCTTTCGTAGATTGTATACATTTCAAATTTTGTCAAAATTAGTAATTTGTTTTATCAAATTGCTAATTTGTTTTATCAAATTACTAATTTGTTATAACAAATTACTAATTTGTTTAAACAAATTAATAATTTGTTATAACAAATTATTAATTTGTTTTAACAAATTATTAATTTGTTATAACAAGTTATCAATTTGTTATAACAAATTAATAATTTGTTATAACAAATTATCAATTTGTTATAACAAATTAATAATTTGTTATTACAAATTAATAATTTGTTATAACAAATTAATAATTTGTTATAACAAATTGATAATTTGTTTAAACAAATTATCAATTTGTTATTACAAATTGTTAATTTGTTATTACAAGTTAAAAAAAATACTGCTGCGGCCCTAATACGCTTCCGTAACAAACGGCATATTTATTATTAATCGAACATGTACAATGTAAGTAAGTTGTTTCCGCGAAGTTATATAATAACCTCCAGGATACTATGTTTGTTCACTCGAAGTTCTTCGGATGACTCGTGCCTCGCACATAATGTCTGAATGTTTGAATGGATCGTAGCGGAGTCAGCCAAGGATTACCGATTGATGTTTGTTTCCCATCAGTCGCATTCATCTTCTTGGGCATTTCCGTCAGAGATCGGAGAGTCAATCTCTTAGTGATTAAGATCATCGGATGTGAAAAAATGTATACAAAATAAAGTTCATATTTATTACACTATTGGAGAGGCGGAGTAAAATGTCCCTTCTGAAGCTTATTTTAGGATTTTTTTTATATTCAATGAAGTTAAATTCCCTATTCCACAGATAGGAGGTTTCTGCACATTTATTTCCAAGTTTGTGAAAAGGGGAGTTGTCATGAACGCTCAGCTACGTTACCTTTCCGCTTGTCGGAAAAAACCCCGAAAGGTGGCAATTTTGTCTCCAATTTCCAATGCAGAAGCGTAGGCTCCTGTAGCTCATTTCATCATTATGCCCTGTAATCGAAAATTCGAGGGTATGAGATTTTTGACTTGTTCGTCCGTCTGTCTGTCTGTTTATCTGTTTGTCCGCAAAACTTTACCCTTGTCCATAACTTTTGAGTGGTGGGACTATGACTTTCATCATAAGTAGATTCTTTGTGACAAAATATTTTGTTACTGCCAATGTGTCCTTGACCTTGGAGTTTGACCCACTTTTAACAAAAACTTTCCAATTTCAACCAAAGCCATATCTTTTGAATAGTTGGAGGTAGTGTTTTATACTTAAAATGTATTTCCATTATGCCAAGACCTTTCATTGGGTACAAAAAAGTTGACCTTTTGACCTTGACCTCAGAGTTTGGCCCACTTTTGAAATCTTAAACCTTGACAATAACTTTTGAACCGTTAGTTCTAGGGAATTCATATTTCATGGGTGTATTTCTTGTTAGAAGGCCTTCCTTTCAACCAACAGATTTGACCATTTGACCCTGGCTTTTAAGTTAAGGGGGATGTACAAGCCATATTGGATCTAGTCTGGTGTAAGATAAGAAATACCAAGAATGCGCTTAATACTCTACTAAACTAGCCCAAAGTTACTCAAAGTGCTAATGCACTAATTACTTACAGTTAGATACCAAAATTAGTAAATAATTGAGTTTATTTTGTTTTAATTAGGAGGAAATTAATCATGTTAGAACTGCGCAGCTACAGCATTCACGAGATGAAAAATGCATTGAATATGGTGTTAGTTTGATCCATTGATAATATGGTTACAACCATTTGTTTCACTTTTTTCTTGTCATTATCCATAATTCTTGAAAATTTGATTTTTCATATGGGTGTCTTCCTGAAGCTATGTGTTTATTTCGTCCGCCATTCCTCTGTCACACAGAGTTCGAATAACATTGATTTTAGAATAAATGCGACCATAATAACATCAAGACAAGAAATTACTAAGTAATAATCATTAGGTTATATTATTTGCTACTTTTATTTGTTGCATCGCATCGTCTGATTAATGAAAAAAACGATTTTAACCCCATTCCAGCAAATCGGGAAAAACTGTTCTGTTTAAAGCTCGAATTTCCTTGTTAATATCATTCCACTGAGCACGTGGTTGGCACATGTATATATCTGCTGTGGATAGATGCGTTTATTACCATGATCATATTTAATTTTTCATGGAACAAGTCTTGATAATGTGTTGGTTTCTTTAAAACTCAAGAAAAAAAGATAAAAAATGTCCTAAACATATGTGTTTATGTCGGGTCTTTTTTCTGTGGCGATAGAAGTTATTTTCAAATGGGGTACTGAAAGGAGGATGCTAAGCATGTAATTTGAAAATGTTAAACAATATGCGGTGCATGAAAAACAAATCGTAATTACGTGTCTTACATTCGAAAAGTTGGTACATATGTCTATTTTGTTTAGCAGTTGGATAGAAAAAATAGGCAGTTACAAGATTTCCTTCAGGCACCTCACATAAATAGCTAGATTGTTTGTAATGAACCACACATTGTATGGAGTAATGTTTGGACATAAAAACGCATCATGCCTCCTTATGTTGACAACGTTGTAAGCTCTCGCTCATTGAACATACGAAGCTTGATAAAATATATTTAGTTGTTTCTTTGAAATTTAGAAGCAAGCACAATGTTTGCAAAGAAAGGTCCATTGCATATGCTATGTCTATCATCGCAAAAAAAAGTGAGAGGCAACCCCCCCCCCCAAAATTCCTATGTTTGTTTTTCAAATTAGTGCCAAAGATTCAAAAAGTTTGCATTACTAAGTATGTGATGGAACATGTTCTAGCCTTGTGAGACCATATGCTATAAAAATATTTGGTTGCCATCTCTCCTGATCTACTGCCTAGAAATGGCCCGACTCAATTTTTTTTACATCCCATTTCACGATATTTTTTTTTCTTCCGTCAACAAATATGTTTAAATTTTAAGGAATTTTTTTCTCACCTATAGATACCGACCCAATAATTTTTCCCTGAGTTGGGAGAACCACCAAACGTCATTTTAAAGATGGTATAAAATATTTAATTATGTTGATTTTTTTTCTTTACTCTGTAAAATTGTAATTTTGACAAAATGGGCAAATAGAAAAAAAAGTTTTTTTTATTCATTAAATCTTCTAACCCACTCTGAATGATTTTATTGCCTTTTCAAATGTTGCTCCGCTGTAATGATCGAAAATTGTAAATGTTTTATTTGACAGAGTATACGAGGGGTGATCAAAAAGTAAACGATATCTTAGGTATTTGATAGTTATATTATTGTTGAAATTTTCAAGTATTTTTCAAAATGTAAATTGGAGGTCTTTGATAGCATATTGCTTAATTAAAAACACATCCCTTTTCAAACTTGCTTCCACCGGGCAACATAACAAGTATCATACTTAACCATCTGCCTTCCTTCACTAAAACGATCTATCCAGTCATTGATTGAATTTATAGGAAGTCTTTGTCTTAATAAACGGTGAACAAATTCTTATACGCTACTCCAAAGGCATTTTTAAGATATACCATAAATATTTTAGTCGTTTGTTGAACGAGTTCCACTGAGACAACCATTTTTCGTCACAAGTACCTGCATAATGACGACATTTTCACATTGTGAGCAAAACTTTATTCAGCATATGCTATTTATAGAACTTGTGTTTGGCACCAAATTTGTTTATAATGTGAATTGTGGTTTTGTAGATACACATGTATAGAGATATTTCGCGAACTTTTTTATCACCCCTCGTACTAGTAGGTACTAAAACAAGGTCATTCATATCGATTTTATGTGTTTAATTTCTTTGTGTTTTAATGGTGATAATTAAACTTTTGATAGATATATATAAGTTATCTGTGGCAAACTTACAAACTCTTAATTTTTAACTTTGGTGGTGCTCATTTTTCCCTACCTGGAATCAAAGAGTTTAAGATTTTTTTTATATCAATACGTACACTATTTAACAGCTATTTGAAAATAATACTAAATAATACTAAATAAATTACTTCAAGAACACTATAACACATTTCCTCTTTTAAAAGTGTTCATATTATTTGAAATATTTTTTTTTTGTAATTCTCTTCTATATTTAAAGATTGTTATGTCCCTCCATATTAAGAAGAGGTCTGGAAAACAAAATTTTGTGCTAAAAATAGACCACGTGCTGCTATCCATGAACTACTTTCATGGTTCTTTACACTCTTTTTGAAGACAACGATACATTGTTTTGAACTTGAAATTATCATTTAAAAGTGCATAATTTAGACATTTTCTCAACAAATGGTTGTAGAGAGAACATTAATGCACAGTTTGCGTATTTTTTTGGATTTTTTAAGGCTTTGCTGAATTCTGTAGCCGCGCAGTTCTAAGGAGCATATCAAAAGCATTTTTCTGCAAAAGTATAGATTTTATATGCACAACATGCATTCAGTTATGCATATTTATTGTATCTTTATCATAAAGATTTGAAATTTGATCAAAATATAATGTATTTTAGCCATTTGAAGAAATGTTTACATTTTGTTCTCACTGCACTAAAGGTGGCCGTACATCCCCCTTAATTGCATCTGAGTTTCAACCCTTGCAAAATGCAAACACGTCTTGTTTTCTATTTACTATCATAAGTAGTTACATGTAGTATTCGGTTATGCTAGTTTACGTTAAATTAAGATTTCCCTGCCAATTTCACCGGGAATTTTTTAAAGCTAAAATTTTGACCTAATGATGAGGAAACTATAAGATTTCATTGACCAAGAGAAACAGATGAGACAGTCTAAGTTTTTTTTTTATTCCAAGTCCACTGGGATATAGATTCGACATTTAAGAGCCTGTCTACGAGAAAACCATGCAGATATATAGAAAAATACTCTGGCAGGCACTCTCAAGAACAAACTAATTTTTATTATTAACTTAAAGGACACCCATTGAGAGTCAGATATATGTTGTTTATTTTTGCATCGGTTGTTTCTATTTTTAGTAACAGCCAATAATTCATTTTGGTCAAATATTCAAGGGAAAATGCAAAAAAAGTTGGTGTAAAAATGACAATTTCATTATTTAAAAGTAAAAAAGAAAAAACAATATATAAATAAAAGGGCGATGTGTTCTCATAGAAATAAGTCGTAAAATTAAGTTGGAATCATTTTTTTTTTTTTTGTAAAACCCCTATATAGAAGGCTGCCCCAAGGGTACAAATATTGGCATGGTGCCAAGAAATTATAATGGTTCATTTTTTGTTAATATTCAGGGATACATTTCTTAGAAAATGACGCTTCTTTTTTTCAGAATTTTGTGCATTTAAGAATCTCTAGGATATTATCCCAACAATATGTAAAATCCACCTTTGGACTCTCAAGGACAGAAAAGTTATATCGTAATGAAATTACCTCAAATTCAAATGATGGAAAAATTCATGATTTTATAAGTTTTACTTTTAACAGTAATTTTAATGAATTTTGTGTAAAATATTTACAAATATAAACAATGAAAATTATTTTTAATTTTATAAAAGCTATAAATAATTTTTCCCTGCTTTTTTCGTGGAAAAAAACGTCTTTTACTATTTATTTAGATTTTGTTAGAATTATCTCCCCTGTTGCGCTCTTCTGTAGAGAAGGTAGATAATGATTATGTTTACGAAGTTTATAAACAGATGTCTGTCATCTAATCGTTTTAGGCATAAATTATGTGTGATTTGAAGAAAATTGTCCTCCTGTGAATGTAATTTGTTACGTATATACTAGTGGCCTACGTATAAAATGCATAAAAAATTATGAAAACCATCGGGATCGATGTACGGATCCGTAACCACGTGTAAACATTATGGCATCCTGAGACGTTTTGTTACCGTTTTCTACGTCCTCAGAAAAAGATTCAGGTGCGTGAAAAAGAGTCTTCAGATTCTGGCTCTGATTTTGATGAATATGATTCTGACAGCAAACATTCATTTGGTAGCAAGATGGATGTAGTGATACCGAATCAAGTCAATCAACAATGTTTGAATTTGAAAAAGAAACAGGTAGGTAGATCTTGGTTTATAATACTATGTACCTTATAAAAAGGCTTATTGATATGTAAAAAATAAATAAATAAACAATTTTGATGGGGACTTGATTATGGACAAGAGAAGATTTTTTACAAGACACTATCAGGTCTGGTACAATCACTAGATTTAGCTTGATTTACCTACTTAGTTAGCTTTATTTACCCACCTGAAGTAGCTTTATTTAGCTACCAAAGTAATTTATTTCTATAAAAAAATACCTACCTAGCTAAATCTAGTGATTGTACTGGACCTGAATATATACCTAGCAAACCTGTCAAGAGAAATTTCAAGGTTGGTACTTGTACATGTAGCAATAAAAATATCTGTATAAATTCAACAAGATTGCAAAATATTCACATCTGCAGAATTATAAATAGCATAAGTAGCCTTTGTTGGGTGATGAAGAGGGAATGAAAAGTTGAATAGGTCCAGGGTTTTCAAAAACTGTTTACTAATAGGGTACATTAAGAATTGGATAGGTGGGTCTTCACTGTCAATTAAATCACCATTATTGCCTCATATGTGGGCTGCATGATTATAAAGAATCTCATTAAACACATTTTTTTCATATATTTATGAAATGTTATGAAGATGGTTACAGTTATGATTTTCGGCTTTTCATATATGATTAAAGGGAAAAGAGTTGTCAAATACTTGTGCAGACTTTTCAGATTAAAGGTCACCATGTGTTCCTTGACAGGTTTGTGTTTAAAACATAACTAATTTTATAAATATAAGTCTGGGAAATTATACTTTGTAAAGAATATTTCCTTTCATTCTTATATTTCTTGTGCAATTTCAGATTATTCAAATTCATTTCCCTGGTTAGGGCTGGGCTTTACAATGGGATTTTCAGCTGTGGAGCTATATAAAGAATTACTACATAGGGTTTCCAAGGTACATGTAGCTTTGTGAACAGAATACAGAAATAAGAAGGAGAGACAATGCAGATGCAGCATTAGCATTACCAATTACTTACATGTACCACTGCTGAGAAAATGGTAAAGATATGTTATATTATTATACCTCTACTGTAATTACTCTGTATAAATTAATACCATAAAAAAAATCTCTATTTCTCCGAGAAGTGACTATTGCCCTCATCTGAAGACTACTCCCTGGAAAATCAGAGCTACTCCCTGGGATTACTCCCTCATGAATATTTATTAGTAATTTTTACGCAATCAAAGTGTTCAGTGGGTGGAGTGTTCAAGGAATCTTGAGTCTGTGACGTCATGTTATTAGCAATGTAGCTATGACGTCAAAACATTTTGACGTGCGATGTCAAAATCATACTTGAATTCTACCAAAATGAAGACAATGATATTTTTTCAAAATGTCAGTGAAAATACTTTTTAAAAATAATTTAATTGTTTAAGGACACGATACTGCACTTATCATACAATGTGTTAAACCACATGCATTTGTTATTATGCCTCTACAGTTTTTTTCAAATGTCGGAATATCTGGTTAAAAAAATTTAAATCGCCTATCATTGTTTCGGTAAAATAAAAAAGTTATGGAATGGGAACTCGGGAAATAGCAAATTTAAAGTTCCCCTCGGCAGAGAACTATTTCCTCTGGGAAATAGTTTCCTCCCTCGGGGAATCATAAATTTGCTATTTCCCTCATACCCATTTCATAACTGTATAACAGTACATGGATAGGAATTGCCTTGTCTGTCTGTCGATTTGCCACATGCATTTTTCCCTACTCCGTTACTTTACTTCAAGGATATATGAAGCTCTTGTTTTCTTCAAAGATAGCCAGAAGAATTTGTGAAGAATCTTACCCAAGTCATTTGATGACATTTTCTTTAATTGATAAATATAAATGTAGCATTATCATAAACATGACATTTATTTTAAAAATCTTAGAATATGTCTAGTATGGTTTATTTCAATTTAACTTGAAAACTGTCCTTTTTCACAGGTACATGCTTTGAGTACAACTTTTGTGTATTTGGAGACAGTCCAGTTGATCTTTAACCCTCTTACTGCCAGAACTGTGTCTAATTTGTGCTGTTGATACGCCAGAACTTTTGCTTACATGTACAAATTATCAGAATTCATTAAATATTCTTTAATGAAAAGAAACATCCTAAAGATAATTTTTGATTGGAATGATTTTACAAATAACGAACACAGGGACATTTCAATTCTGATTAAATGACGTCAGCTTCTTTGCTAGTATTACGTCACAGTAAAAAAAATCCGCGTAATTTGGCAAAGATTCATAATGTAAAAGAATATGAAAACTATAAACGTTTTTAACAATAAACAGATTGCTTTTTTGTTTTGTTTAACGCTGTTTAAAATTACTACTAATATATATTCGGAAAAGAGAATGAATACTATTAATAAAAAGTATTTTAATTATAAATTCAACACTATTATATTGAATTTTGCTAATGAAACAAACAAGCCCTGTCTTCGCTTATAGAAAAGAGGTTTTAAGACAAAATATTGAAATAAATGCACGTTTTCTTTACAATCAATACTTTCTGGAATACAAAAGATACTAAGATAACTCCTACGTTTATTACCACTACTTGTTATGTTCCCCAAACGAAGTTGGGGAACATATTGTTTTTACTCTGTTTCTTATTATTATTATTCTTATTAAGGTCTTCCGTTTCAGACGGAAGACCTTATAGTGATTCTACTGTTTTTTCTTTTTCTTTTTTTTATTATTATTATTTTTCCCCTTTTTGTTTCGACGATTTCTCAGAGATGACTGGACAGATTCTCATGAAATTTTCAGGGATGATAGAGAGTAAAAATATCTTTCAAATGCAGTTTTCAGTTTTTCAAAATTCACTTCCGGTCGTCCGAGTCATATCTCAGAAACGGTAAGAGATTAAGACACCAAACTTATGAAAGTAATAAATCATGACAAGTAGGCAAAACCAATCGGGTTAAGATCATCCGCCGTCACTTCCGGTCGTCACAGGAAGTGATCAAAGAAATCGAAAATTTCAACTTTTCTTTTATGAAATTATTTTTACATCATATTATAGCATCTTATTCGTAGTTTAGAAATATGTCAGTCCGACCGAAATTAGGAACTTCCTACTTCCGGTTATAAGAGAAAAACTTCATATTTTCAGTATTTTTCTCTCCCATAAATATTTTTTATGCGTAATGTATTTTAAATGATTTTTGGATATGTTATTGAGACTGCAGATGTCTACAGTTATGTCAAATATCTTTGTAAAATTCACTTCCTGTCGCGTGATTTCCTGTCCTCAATATGAGACGTTATCATAGCTAGATCTTGTAAACGGTAAGAGATTAAGACACCAGACTTATACAAATGGTAGATCTTGATGATTAGGCAAAACCAGTTGGAATAAGACTGTCCGCCGTCACTTCCGGTCGTCACAGGAAGTGATCAAAGAAATCGAAAATTTCAATTTTTCTCTAATGAAACTTTTTTTCATCACATAATAGCATCTTATTTGTAGTTTTGAAATATGTCAGGAACGCCGGAAACAAAGAACAACAACTTCCGGTTATGAGAGAAAAACTACATAATTTGAGTATTTTGCTTTCCTGTAAATATTTTTTATAGATAAAGTATTTGTAATGATTGTAGAATATGTTATTCATATTGCAACTGTCTACAGTATCCTCAAATATCTTTGTAAAATTCACTTCCGGTTGCGTGATTTTCTATCCTCAAAATGAGAATTAATGTTATCATATCTAGATCTCGTAAACAGTAAGAGATTAAGACATCAGACTTATAGGAGTGATAGATCTTGATGAGGAGGCAAATCCATTTCGGTAAACATTGTCCGACGTCACTTCCGGTTTTCACAGGAAGTGAACAAATAAATAAAAAAATTCAATTTTTTCTATAGAATCTTTCTTAGTAATATGTTATACCATCTTATTTGTAGTTTTGAAATATGTCAGTCCCACTGGAAACAAATACGACAACTTCCGGCTATGAGAGAGTAACTGCATAAATTTTGGTATCATACTATCCCATAAATATTTTTTTTATATATAAAAAGAGCATTTGAAATGATTTAAGGCCGTGTTAATCTGACTTAAATGTCTAGAGTAACCTCAAATATCTTTTCAAAAATTTACTTCCGGTCATGTGATTTCTTGTCCTCAAAATGAGAAGATAACATTGCGAGATCTCTTAAACTGTAACAGATCAGGACACTAAACTTATATGAATAATCAACCATGAAGACTGGGCAACAGATATAGAATAAAATGCGTCTGCAGTTACTTCTGGTCGTCACAGAAAGTAATAAAAAAATTGAAAATGATTTTTGTAAATGTTATTAAGACTATAATTGTCTCAAGTAACGTCGAGAATCTTGGTAAGTTACAACTCAGGTCATTTGTTTTCCTGAAATCATTTAAAATATTATATGCCTTTTTTAACATAGATAAAAGCTCAATCATACAGTGATATAAAAATTGAAAATGATTTTTTGTAAATGTTATTAAGACTATAATTTTCTAAAGTAACATCGGGAATCTTCCTTTTTTTAAACATAGATAAAAATTCACACATACAGATAAATAGAGCAGAACGGAAGACCTTCTTTGTTGCTGCAGCAACAAGAGTTTCTAGTTATGTTCCCCAAACGAAGTTGGGGAACATATTGTTTTTACTCTGTTTCTTATTATTATTATTCTTATTAAGGTCTTCCGTCTTCACGGAAGACCTTATAGTGATTCTACTGTTTCTTATTAAGGTCTTCCGTTTCAGACGGAAGACCTTATAGTGATTGTACTGTTTCTTTTTATTATTATTTTTTTTTTCCCCTTTTCTTGTAAGACGGATTTCTCAGAGATGGCTGGGCGGATTTTCTTGAAATTTTCAGAGATGGTGCAGAATGAAAATACGCTCAGACGTTTTTTTCATTTTTTCAAAATTCACTTCCGGTCGTCAGATTTGTCCGATTTCCGTTTTTTTCAGAAATATTTTGTCATAGTCATATCTCAGAAACGGTAAAAGATTAAGACACCGAACTTAAATGAATAATAGGTCTTGATAAGTAGGCGAGCCCAATTGGGTTAACTTCGTCCGGCGTCACTTCCGGTCGTCACAGGAAGTGATCCAAGAAATCGAAATTTTCAACTTTTCTTTATTGAAACATTATTTGCATCACATTATAGCATCTTATTTGTAGTTTCGAAACATGTCAGTCCCACCGGAAACAAAAACGACAACTTCCGGTTATAAGAGAAAAACTGCATATTTTGAGTATTTCTCTTTCCCATAAATGTTTTTTATAGATCAAGTATTTGTAATGATTTTTGGATATGTTATCAAGACTACAAATGTCTACAGTAACGTCATATATCTTATTAAAATTCACTTCCGATCGCGTGATTTCCTGTCCTCAAAATGAGAAGTTATCACAGCTAGATCTCGTAAACGGTAAGAGATTAAGACACCAAACTTATATAAGTGGTAGATCTTGATAAGTAGGCAAATTCAATTGGGATAAGATCGTCAGCCGTCACTTCCGGTTGTCACAGGAAGTGATCCAAAAAATCAAAAATTTTGACTTTTCTTTCATGAAACTTTTTTTGCATCACATTATAACATCTTATTTGTATTTTTGAAATATATCAGTCCCACCGGAAACTAAAACGACAACTTCCGGTTATGAGAAAAACTACATAATTTGAGTATTTTTCTTTCCCATAAAATTTTTTTGTACATAAAGTATTTGTTGTGATTTTTATATATGTTATATAGACTGCTTATGTCTACAGTAAAGTCAAATATCTTTGTAAAATTCACTTCCGGTCGCGTGATTTTCTGTCCTCAATATGAGAAGTTATCACAAAGAGATCTCGGAAACGGTGAGAGATGGAGACGCCAAACTTGAACGAATAATAGATCTTGATAAGAAAGGAAACTCATAAGGGTTAAGGTCGTTCGCCGTCATTTCCGGTCGTCACAGGAAGTGATCAAAGAAATCAGAAATTTCAACTTTTCTTTTTGGAATACTTCTCGGCATCCTATTATTGCATCTTATTGGTTGTTTTGATATCTGTCCGTCCCACCGGAAACAAAAACGGCAACTTCCGGTTATGAGAGAAAAACTGCATAAATTGAGTATCATGCTATCCCATAAATATCTTTTATAGAAAGAGTATTTGAAATGATTTTAGAACATGTTATTGAGACTGCAAATGTCTAGAGTAGCTTCAAATATCTGTTAAAAATTGACTTCCTGTCTCATGATTTCCTGTCCTGAAACTGAGTAGTTAACATAGCCAGATCTTGGTTATGCTAACACATCAAGACACTAAACTTGTATGAATAATAAACCTTGACGAGTAAACAACAGATTCTCGACTTGTACATTCCGATAATGCATTGCGGCGGATGTTGGGGTCAAGCGAGGTCAGGGGTAAAACATGGCGAAGCGTCATTAGAGACTCTGTATCTATTTAGTTCTTTTGCCACTTTGAAACACTATATTCATGTTTTGAAAAAATGTGGATCTTCCGGAAATGTGAAAATGTGCATGTTACTCCATGGGCTCGATGATGATTACAACCGTACGTTACACAAAAGTCATTTTTGCCCACGAAAACATCTGTTCAAAAACTACGAGGTAGGCCTAAGATAAGGCCTAGCTGAACAATGCCCAGATCCAAAATCCGGCTAGAAAAACGGGGAACAAGAACAGAGTCCCTTCAATTTTCCACCACAAGGTAAGAATTCAACAATACGTAAAAAAAATCGACTGGATTTTAAAACATCTGTGTTTTATACAAGTATATTTAAAATGATGTTTACAACTGTGTCATATACTACATTTAAGGAATCGCTGTCTACTTTGTATAGGCCTAATATCCTATGGCATCAACGATACTAGTAGACCCTTTATATGCATGAATTATCCCACATTTCCCACTAGTGTTGATGTCACTGGCCTGGCATACATGTACTTAACTACACAGTGATTCCTTATCCCTATTTAATTTTGATATAAAATTGTAGAATTAGATTTTTAAAATTTTGACTAAAGTAATAGATGTCAATTACATGAGACCTCCCAGACTGCACACTGTGTGCTAAAATGAAAATCAATATATTGGGGGGTGGGGGGGGGATATAACACTCTGCTTAAAGGTGGTGCCCAATTTTGCAGTTAAAATCTTAAATTGAATAAATGAACGTTCAGTGTAATTGAACCTGTAGCATCATGCATGTGATTGAATGTATATTGTTTAACATCCCTCTCGAGAATTTTTCACTCATAAGGAGACGTCCCACTTGGCGGTGGAGGGCTACAAATTTTGTCCTATGCTTGACACTCAAGGCCTTTGAGCAGTGAGGGATCTTTTTCATGCCAGCACCTACTGCGACATGGGGCCTCTGTTTATACGGTCTCATCCGAAGGACCGGTCTCCACGTCCCACAATCTAATTAAAATTAGATGTTAGATCCGCTCGCGTACTCACTACACTAACATCTAACAACATCCCATTGAGGGTGACGTCAGAGGTCAAACTCTATCAACCAATCAAATCGCCACCTGCAAAATCATCGAATATTGGTGAAGCGAATAAGTCTAGAGCGGTTCCGAATTTGACCTCTGACGTGACCCTCTATGGGATGTTGTTAGATGTTAGTATAGCGAGTCTGCGAGCGGATCTAACATCTAATTTTAATTAGATTGCACGTCCCACAGTGGGATTCGAACCTGCGACGTAAGGATTGACTCCTTACTTCGCGACTCTAGAGCAGACGCTCTAACCACTGCGCTACGTGGGCGACTGTTGCATGTATGTTCTTTTAAATGTATAATATTTTTTTCAAAGGTTAATATACATGATATATATATCTAAGTAGATTGTGTGATATTTTATTTTTATTCATATAGGGAACACTTAGTAGAAGGCCTCCTAATAAATATGCAAGATCTTATAAGCCAGTAACAGTAACCCCATCTTGTTTTCCAGAAAGAACAGGTAAACTATATGTTTATTTGACAATTAGACTGATTTAACACCTTTTCAGATACCAGTTAAAATAGTTATTATTATTATTTAAGAAGTGATTATTAAAAGATATACTTCACAGACTGCAGGGAATGAGTTAAATGTTCAACTTTTTTTTTTATTTTAGTAGAAACTGCATCAAAGGCTGATAAACACCCAACAGCTACTGATGGACAGCATGAATTTGACCAAGAGTCATCTGTAACTGTTAAGGCAATACATAAATATAATTCAAAATTTTGTTTGAAATAACAGACTAAATCTAAAAAATATATGTATACACCAATTGCAATTGTATATATCTGTAAAAGTTTGTTTACTTATAAACTATTATTTAGCAAATATTTTAAAAATTCTGTGGATTGCGTGCATGATTAATTACTGATTACTTTCTTAATTAATTTAACAGGTACCAGAGAACAATGGCCATGACTATTTGAAAATACTTTCTGATGAAAAGAAGCACTATCTTTCATCGGCTCATACATTCCAAAGGAGAGTGTCTGAGAGAGGAATGAACGGCAACTCTACATGGAGATTGGAGAGGAAGGTCCATATTTTTGCTGATTTCACTTCAAAGGCCCAAATTTCTGTGCTGTTCAATAAGATTCTAAAATATACCATGAAATGGTACCAAAAAATAATCACTTGTTCAATTTTTGCACAGGCTTGGATCTTGAGGTTTTCAATGCATTTTTTACATATCTACAACAAAAAGCTTCTTCCATGCAGTATTTCCATGATGAAAGAACACAAGTCCAAACATTTAATCTGGATGGCTAAGGTGTGAAGAAAAGGCCTGGCACTACTAGACAATTCAGTCTGCAACAGGAATAATGAATTGAAGTTTATAGTGAAGCAATTTTCATACTCTGTCTTAAAAATACAAAAGTAATTTAACTAACAGATATTCAAAAAAAAAATATATGGTTAAAACAAAGCAAAATTGTCTGTCCCTGGTATTTGTAGTTCTTTGTTATAAGCATGTTTTATTGTATATGTATTTCCAGATAAGATGAGTATTGTTATCTTTTATTATAAATAACAAAAATGACCAAAAGTTTTATTGTCTTGAAGAAAAAAATTTGTGAGATGAAAAGTTATGCAAAATACACAATGACTTAGGCCAAAATAAAATCATAGTTTGTTTGGAATTGCCTCCCGCCTCATTGAAATGCCCCCTCCTGAAAAAAATTTATTGACCAAAAGTAGGAAGATTCTTTTTTATTTAATCAATTTTTTTTGGTCCATTACATGTATCACATGCACCATACAAAACACTGAAATATATTGTCAGATCTATTTAAAATTGGATTTTTTGTAGATGGTAAATACTTTTTTTAAGTCAGAAAATGTATTTACTAGTGTTTATTGAGATTTTTATCAAAAATTTAAAATTCATCTTCAATTACAAAAAAATAATTTCCCTCCCTCCTGTGTCTGAAACCCTTCAGGCAGCAATTCCAAACAAACCATTTTTTAATTATGGCCTTACACATCATCAAGTGCTTATAATTATGTAAAAAATACTAATACCTGTTTCTGTTTTATGAAAATGACTACAAGTATTACACATGAATATTGAAGGGGTAGTTATTATGTTGAAGGTTGTCTATCAATAAGTTTTTTATCATTTGAAATGTGACAATTTCACAGAGAACTTTGACCTCAACAGTATATTGATTTAATTAATACATGTACATGTATTTAAATTAAATATTTAAATTTATGAAAATGAATGAATTACATTTTTATTATTTGAACTTTGCTTCAACATGTTTAAATCTATGACTGATTCTTTCCATGTGATATTTTTTGTTTAAAATTGGATTGAATGAATGATTCACAACAGGATTTGAAAATATTATGGATATTATTATATTCATGTTTTTTAATGCCTTATTGGACCATTACACCTTTTTTAATATGGTTCTACAATACATCAATGGACATGAAAAAGTCCATAACTTTTTCATATTTTCTGTAGTGAATCCATTCAATCCAATTTATTAAACACCTTTTATATTAAATTTGAAAGAAAGTTTTTGGGAGATTTTCATATTTCAAAACTTCAGGAGAAAAATAACAGCTTGGACCCCTGAACAATTGATTTTCTGAAACTTATAATAGTGGATGTCTGACCTTAATCTTTTGTCAAAGGTCAACATCGTTACATGTCCAAAAATTTATTTACAATAGCTCTAAAACAATGTGAGGTATAAAAGTTTCACTATAAAACTTGAAGTTTTCTACATCAGATTCATTGTTACATCCACAATTACTCGCACAGAAAGTTGGAATCCTCATCTCCCTCTGTTGATCATAAATATATTCCACATTTATTTATTATTAATTTCATTTAAGTGTGCAGTTTTGCGTCACAATCTTTTTCGACAGATGCACCCAGCATAACTAATTCACGCCCTGCTGTGTGACTGGTCAACTCATTATCAACACTGGCATTGAAATAGTCTGCTGCAGGAGCAACCGATCAGGGATTAAGGTTCCAGCCGTAAAGCTTCTGGCTAGGAGGCGTGTACTCTATGTTATTTTACACTTTCAATCCGACATCCTTTGTATTCTGACACAAAATTCATCTCCCAGTGCATGTGATTGTCGGATTAGATAGGTTTCACTGTATTTATACATGTACAATCAAAGCATGGATAATTACCCTGGGTAAAAGTACCGGCTATACATAATTTTTTCACAGCACAGTTATAGACCAATGTAAGCACATACTTTCCTCTGCTGATTCAATTCAAATCATTAATTACATTCAGTGCTTCGAGCAAATTAACAGCAACAGTGTGATGTCAAAACAGTTGAATTAAAGAACTGACAAAACGCTGATACCATTATATTGCGTGCTAATATTGCATTCAGTCCTGTCGATATCTCAACATAGTTCAAATGACACAGCTGTTTTCAGAAGAAAAAACTAATTGAGCACAGCTTTGGGGTACTCCGTAGCATCTTAAACCTTTGTAAACATTGAAAATTTAAATACACGCAACTGTTGAACTTGTATTGAGTATATCATCTATCTCCAAGCAAGAAAATACAACCTGATCTGATCTGACATAATAAACCTCTTGCACCGTTGTATAAAAGCCTACATAGGTTTCTTCAACGTACCGATACAGATACAGATACAGAATATAAAACACCGAGCAATTCGAAACGGGATATACTTCGAGGTTTCTTGTCTTAAACCTCTGATTATTTATTATTTTCTTCCTCAAATAAGTAATTAGTGAAATAATCAATTTATCTTAATTAAATGATTATGCCTAAATTATCTAATGGAGTCTAATACCGTTATTCAAATATTCTCGGTCTAGCATTGTTTACACTGCAGCGCTGGTTGTTTTACCCCTGACCTCAGATTGACCTTATGACGCGCAGGCGTTGTACAAGTGGTGAATAAATGTCTCTGCCGTCACTTCCGGTCGTCACAGGATGAGATTTGAAAAATCAAAAATTCCAACGTTTTTCTTTCCATTTTTTTTTTTCATTACTTTATTGCATCTATTTAGTAGTTTTGAAATATGTCAGCTCCACCAAAAATAAATTAAAAAAAATAAAAACAACGAAAATTTCCAATTATAAGAAATAAAACAACACCAAAGGTCATTGGAAAAGTATTTAAATTGCTTATATATGCCACATAACCTTGACCTTTGAGTTTGATGTTTGACCTTGACCTGACCTTGACCCTTACCCAAGAGTTATTATTTTATATTTAGCTTGATACAGCTTCAAGTGTTAAAGTCGAGTTTAAAAGGTTTTTGAATGACCTTGACCTTTGACCTCGATAAATGA
>NW_026924564.1:0-23618 GCF_032062105.1 Saccostrea cuccullata | reverse complement strand
CCTCTTTTTATGAAGCACACAGCCAAGTAGAATACACAGATATAACATATACAACTTACAAGTAACTTTTTAAAATCTTCATTCATAAAATTCAGTTCCCGTCATGTGATATTTTGCCATCATTCATTCTCCTTCTGTTTTGTCTCTTGAATTTATAAATATTTTATTTTATCTATATAAAAAAAAAAATAACGATTGTCAGCTGCATTTATTATCATTTCGCGTTTTCTTGTATATCTATCACTTGTATATTATTCATTTCATTAGATAGTGCAAGTATAAATTAAAAAATTGGTACGTCATTTCCATAGTTTTTATTCATTCATAAATTCTTTGATCCGCTCCTGATGGTTCGCAAAGCCTTGATCACCACTGTATACAAAACATTCATCTCGCCGAAAATGTTCATGATTCCGCTAAACTGAGAAAGTTCACACATGATTTATTATCTCATAACACACATCAGCTCTCTGCAATGCAGAAATGCTCGAATTGAAGGGGAAAATTCAGGAGTTATTGATGAGAAAAATTCAGGAGTTATTATGTCGCCCCGAACGAAGTCGGGGACGACATATTGATATTGTACGCATGTTTTTTTTATCCAGGCTGTTTCTCGGAGATGGCTGGGACAATCTTCCTGAAACTTTCCTTCAAGGACGATCACTGGTTGTAGTTGTTCAGTGAGGTCGTTCAGTTCCAATATGTCTACCGTTGCCATGGAAACCTGTAAAAAGCGACAAATTTTGTCCGAGAGTGTTCTCTCTGGTCCCTTAAACGTTCGTCATGAAACTTTTCTTATTTTAATGATTAGTATCTGTAGTTCTGCAACTCGTATTTAAAATTTTCATATAATCGATTATTGCCATGGAAACCAGGTGAAAGTTAAAATTCTTTAATTTCGATTTTCTCAATAACTACTCAGGCAATCGTTTTGAAACTTTCAATGTTTATTCCTTGCAATGTGTCAAAGTGATTTCTACTTTCAAAATAATTGTAATGAGTCGCTCACGGTTGCCATAGAAACGAAACAGAAAAAAAGATTCAGATGTACACATGTGTTCTCCAAGGTCTAGGTCAAAGGGTCAAAGTTCGTCGTATCCAATAAAAGTTCTTTTCACAAGGATTACATATTTGAAATACGAAAGCCCTAGTACTTACCGTTCAAACGTTATGGCTATTTACTATGTTCAAGACGCCCCCCCCTCTTTTTATGAAGCACACAGCCAAGTAGAATACACAGATATAACATATACAACTTACAAGTAACTTTTTAAAATCTTCATTCATAAAATTCAGTTCCCGTCATGTGATATTTTGCCATCATTCATTCTCCTTCTGTTTTGTCTCCTGAATTTATAAATATTTTATTTTATCTATATAAAAAAAAAAATAACGATTGTCAGCTGCATTTATTATCATTTCGCGTTTTCTTGTATATCTATCACTTGTATATTATTCATTTCATTAGATAGTGCAAGTATAAATTAAAAAATTGGTACGTCATTTCCATAGTTTTTATTCATTCATAAATTCTTTGATCCGCTCCTGATGGTTCGCAAAGCCTTGATCACCACTGTATACAAAACATTCATCTCGCCGAAAATGTTCATGATTCCGCTAAACTGAGAAAGTTCACACATGATTTATTATCTCATAACACACATCAGCTCTCTGCAATGCAGAAATGCTCGAATTGAAGGGGAAAATTCAGGAGTTATTGATGAGAAAAATTCAGGAGTTATTATGTCGCCCCGAACGAAGTCGGGGACGACATATTGATATTGTACGCATGTTTTTTTTATCCAGGCTGTTTCTCGGAGATGGCTGGGACAATCTTCCTGAAACTTTCCTTCAAGGACGATCACTGGTTGTAGTTGTGCAGTGAGGTCGTTCAGTTCCAATATGTCTACCGTTGCCATGGAAACCTGTAAAAAGCGACAAATTTTGTCCGAGAGTGTTCTCTCTGGTCCCTTAAACGTTCGTCATGAAACTTTTCTTATTTTAATGATTAGTATCTGTAGTTCTGCAACTCGTATTTAAAATTTTCATATAATCGATTATTGCCATGGAAACCAGGTGAAAGTTAAAATTCTTTAATTTCGATTTTCTCAATAACTACTCAGGCAATCGTTTTGAAACTTTCAATGTTTATTCCTTGCAATGTGTCAAAGTGATTTCTACTTTCAAAATAATTGTAATGAGTCGCTCACGGTTGCCATAGAAACGAAACAGAAAAAAAGATTCAGATGTACACATGTGTTCTCCAAGGTCTAGGTCAAAGGGTCAAAGTTCGTCGTATCCAATAAAAGTTCTTTTCACAAGGATTACATATTTGAAATACGAAAGCCCTAGTACTTACCGTTCAAACGTTATGGCTATTTACTATGTTCAAGACGCCCCCCCCCCCCTCTTTTTATGAAGCACACAGCCAAGTAGAATACACAGATATAACATATACAACTTACAAGTAACTTTTTAAAATCTTCATTCATAAAATTCAGTTCCCGTCATGTGATATTTTGCCATCATTCATTCTCCTTCTGTTTTGTCTCCTGAATTTATAAATATTTTATTTTATCTATATAAAAAAAAAAAATAACGATTGTCAGCTGCATTTATTATCATTTCGCGTTTTCTTGTATATCTATCACTTGTATATTATTCATTTCATTAGATAGTGCAAGTATAAATTAAAAAATTGGTACGTCATTTCCATAGTTTTTATTCATTCATAAATTCTTTGATCCGCTCCTGATGGTTCGCAAAGCCTTGATCACCACTGTATACAAAACATTCATCTCGCCGAAAATGTTCATGATTCCGCTAAACTGAGAAAGTTCACACATGATTTATTATCTCATAACACACATCAGCTCTCTGCAATGCAGAAATGCTCGAATTGAAGGGGAAAATTCAGGAGTTATTGATGAGAAAAATTCAGGAGTTATTATGTCGCCCCGAACGAAGTCGGGGACGACATATTGATATTGTACGCATGTTTTTTTTATCCAGGCTGTTTCTCGGAGATGGCTGGGACAATCTTCCTGAAACTTTCCTTCAAGGACGATCACTGGTTGTAGTTGTGCAGTGAGGTCGTTCAGTTCCAATATGTCTACCGTTGCCATGGAAACCTGTAAAAAGCGACAAATTTTGTCCGAGAGTGTTCTCTCTGGTCCCTTAAACGTTCGTCATGAAACTTTTCTTATTTTAATGATTAGTATCTGTAGTTCTGCAACTCGTATTTAAAATTTTCATATAATCGATTATTGCCATGGAAACCAGGTGAAAGTTAAAATTCTTTAATTTCGATTTTCTCAATAACTACTCAGGCAATCGTTTTGAAACTTTCAATGTTTATTCCTTGCAATGTGTCAAAGTGATTTCTACTTTCAAAATAATTGTAATGAGTCGCTCACGGTTGCCATAGAAACGAAACAGAAAAAAAGATTCAGATGTACACATGTGTTCTCCAAGGTCTAGGTCAAAGGGTCAAAGTTCGTCGTATCCAATAAAAGTTCTTTTCACAAGGATTACATATTTGAAATACGAAAGCCCTAGTACTTACCGTTCAAACGTTATGGCTATTTACTATGTTCAAGACGCCCCCCCCCCACTCTTTTTATGAAGCACACAGCCAAGTAGAATACACAGATATAACATATACAACTTACAAGTAACTTTTTAAAATCTTCATTCATAAAATTCAGTTCCCGTCATGTGATATTTTGCCATCATTCATTCTCCTTCTGTTTTGTCTCCTGAATTTATAAATATTTTATTTTATCTATATAAAAAAAAAATAACGATTGTCAGCTGCATTTATTATCATTTCGCGTTTTCTTGTATATCTATCACTTGTATATTATTCATTTCATTAGATAGTGCAAGTATAAATTAAAAAATTGGTACGTCATTTCCATAGTTTTTATTCATTCATAAATTCTTTGATCCGCTCCTGATGGTTCGCAAAGCCTTGATCACCACTGTATACAAAACATTCATCTCGCCGAAAATGTTCATGATTCCGCTAAACTGAGAAAGTTCACACATGATTTATTATCTCATAACACACATCAGCTCTCTGCAATGCAGAAATGCTCGAATTGAAGGGGAAAATTCAGGAGTTATTGATGAGAAAAATTCAGGAGTTATTATGTCGCCCCGAACGAAGTCGGGGACGACATATTGATATTGTACGCATGTTTTTTTTATCCAGGCTGTTTCTCGGAGATGGCTGGGACAATCTTCCTGAAACTTTCCTTCAAGGACGATCACTGGTTGTAGTTGTGCAGTGAGGTCGTTCAGTTCCAATATGTCTACCGTTGCCATGGAAACCTGTAAAAAGCGACAAATTTTGTCCGAGAGTGTTCTCTCTGGTCCCTTAAACGTTCGTCATGAAACTTTTCTTATTTTAATGATTAGTATCTGTAGTTCTGCAACTCGTATTTAAAATTTTCATATAATCGATTATTGCCATGGAAACCAGGTGAAAGTTAAAATTCTTTAATTTCGATTTTCTCAATAACTACTCAGGCAATCGTTTTGAAACTTTCAATGTTTATTCCTTGCAATGTGTCAAAGTGATTTCTACTTTCAAAATAATTGTAATGAGTCGCTCACGGTTGCCATAGAAACGAAACAGAAAAAAAGATTCAGATGTACACATGTGTTCTCCAAGGTCTAGGTCAAAGGGTCAAAGTTCGTCGTATCCAATAAAAGTTCTTTTCACAAGGATTACATATTTGAAATACGAAAGCCCTAGTACTTACCGTTCAAACGTTATGGCTATTTACTATGTTCAAGACGCCCCCCCCCCTCTTTTTATGAAGCACACAGCCAAGTAGAATACACAGATATAACATATACAACTTACAAGTAACTTTTTAAAATCTTCATTCATAAAATTCAGTTCCCGTCATGTGATATTTTGCCATCATTCATTCTCCTTCTGTTTTGTCTCCTGAATTTATAAATATTTTATTTTATCTATATAAAAAAAAAATAACGATTGTCAGCTGCATTTATTATCATTTCGCGTTTTCTTGTATATCTATCACTTGTATATTATTCATTTCATTAGATAGTGCAAGTATAAATTAAAAAATTGGTACGTCATTTCCATAGTTTTTATTCATTCATAAATTCTTTGATCCGCTCCTGATGGTTCGCAAAGCCTTGATCACCACTGTATACAAAACATTCATCTCGCCGAAAATGTTCATGATTCCGCTAAACTGAGAAAGTTCACACATGATTTATTATCTCATAACACACATCAGCTCTCTGCAATGCAGAAATGTTCGAATTGATGGTGGCATGTCAGATTCGTTTTTCGGTAGAACCTCTAAAATGAAAGTGAAAGAGGGAAATTTCAGAGTTCTCACTGGCGTTACAATACACAAAATAATTCGGCTGATCTTCTTCATAAATTACATTTCCCAAGCTTTTATCATAGGAAAGATACTGCCAATTAACAAGTATGAGGCTCAGTTCAGTACATCTGCCAGATTTCTTTTATGCAAGTCTGCAAATTGAGGAACTTGTAATTTTCCTGCACTACTTTCTTCTCCTACCGATTCTAAAAATAATGAGTGGGATGTACCGAATTAAAGTCTTCCGTTTCCAATGGAAAGGACTGATATAATTCAATGGTTGTTCAAACTTAGCTTATGGACTTTTGTTTTAGTGATGATAAAAATGAAAGTCTTGTCTAATACGGGGCGACATATGCTATTGCTTGCAATAGCAGACTTTCTAGTTATTATTATTTTTTTTCTTACCGATTTTGTGCAGACGATTTCTCGAGAATGCCTCGATAGTTTTTCATGAAACTTTCAGCAATGATAGGAACCTATTTGAACTTTATGCGTTTTTTTTTATTTTGCCGTCGTCACTTCCGGTCGCGAGATATTGACATTTTTCTGTTTTTAAAGTGTCATTTTGTCCGAGAGTGTTCTCGAAAACGGTTGGAGATTGGGTCCTGAAACTTTCAGGGATGATAGATTATGACTCCTAGATTTGAGAAGGATATATGGTTTTTGTTGCCGTTGCGTCCGTCGTCCACCGGAAGTAGTTTAAAAATATGCAAAATTTTATTTTTTTTCTTTTTTAAATGTTTCTTATGGAGGCAAATAGAGTGTCTCGAGTAATATTATGTCCACCGGAAGTAATTTTTTCCAAACCGGAAGTAGTCCAAAAAATTAGCATTTTTCATCGAAATTATTAGGGATGATTCCTTCACACTCAGAAAGGAGTTATAGGTCATTTTAAGTACTTCCGGTAACACCGGAAGTGAATTATAAAGACCGGAAGTTGTTTGAAAATTATAGATTTCTCTCCTAAATGTGTTCTCACGTATTTTTGAATAATTGATATGAAAATTTTTTTCATTTAAAGTTGTCTTATAGCCTTATCAAAAATCGAACGGAAGACCTACTCGTTGCTCGCAACGAGATCTCATCTAGTTATTATTATTATTATTATTATTAAGGTCTTCCGTCTCCAACGGAAGACCTTATTGTTTTCGTTCGGTTTCTTTTTCCCTATTATTATTTTTCTTACCGATTTTGTGCACGCGATTTCTCAAAAACGGCTCGCCCGATTTTCACCAAACTTTCAGATCTGATAGATATTTACCTGAACCTTGTCGGAAATTTTCGACGTTGATGACGTCACTTCTGGTCGTGAGATATGGATGATTTTCTGATTTTTAAAGGGTCGGCTTGTCCTGAGATCTGCTCCTAAACGACTTAAGATATCGACTTGAGATTTTCAGTGAAGGTAGAGGAAGGATAGTAGATGTGACATTTTGCATATAGAACTTTCCAGGTAAAAAGGCATCGACGCTCGCCTGGGCTCAAAAAATAGGCTCATACGCATCTCGTAAAAATTGATACGTTTTCTTTTATATCTTTTTACTTGATAATATTTTGTTATAACATATATAATAAAAGATGTGCAACATAGTAAGACCTTTCATTTGATATCAAGAAAATGGGGTTAGCCCTTCAAATCAGGGGCACAGAGGGGCCAAAATTTTCTCTTCTTTAACTCTTTAATGATCAATATTTTGTGATACATTACTGAAGCAAAGATATTTAACTAAACGATTTGCAACAATATATACCAAAAATTAAATCAGATGTTACGTAATAAAGGGTCACAGGGGGTTAGAATGCTAAATCTTTGACGCTTTATATCTTTAAAATGATACGAGTATTAACTCTTGGTTGACGTCACATGACCGGATGTTTACACAAACATGTGGTTTTCAAGCGAACTCATATGAGTTTGAAGGGTAGCGAAAATAAAATGAATTTCCTCTATGAGTATTAAAAGGCGGTAGAATAGGTCCATTTTGACATCATCTGTTGAGTTAATTTGTTCTATAGCTTTTGCTGCAGTTGAAATGTTTTTTTTTCAGCTCTGAACTTTTTTGGTTTCGAATTTGAATTTATGTCTCTGCTGTAATCGGGCAGTCATTTTATAGTAGATGTGACATTTTGCATATAGAACTTTCCAGGTAAAAAGGCATCGACGCTCGCCTGGGCTCAAAAAATAGGCTCATACGCATCTCGTAAAAATTGATACGTTTTCTTTTATATCTTTTTACTTGATAATATTTTGTTATAACATATATAATAAAAGATGTGCAACATAGTAAGACCTTTCATTTGATATCAAGAAAATGGGGTTAGCCCTTCAAATCAGGGGCACAGAGGGGCCAAAATTTTCTCTTCTTTAACTCTTTAATGATCAATATTTTGTGATACATTACTGAAGCAAAGATTTTTAACTAAACGATTTGCAACAATATATACCAAAAATTAAATCAGATGTTACGTAATAAAGGGTCACAGGGGGTTAGAATGCTAAATCTTTGACGCTTTATATCTTTAAAATGATACGAGTATTAACTCTTGGTTGACGTCACATGACCGGATGTTTACATGTGGTTTTCAAGCGAACTCATATGAGTTTGAAGGGTAGCGAAAATAAAATGAATTTCCTCTATGAGTATTAAAAGGCGGTAGAATAGGTCCATTTTGACATCATCTGTTGAGTTAATTTGTTCTATAGCTTTTGCTGCAGTTGAAATGTTTTTTTTTCAGCTCTGAACTTTTTTGGTTTCGAATTTGAATTTATGTCTCTGCTGTAATCGGGCAGTCAAGCGAACTCATATGAGTTTGAAGGGTAGCGAAAATAAAATGAATTTCCTCTATGAGTTTTAAAAGGCGGTAGAATAGGTCCATTTTGACATCATCTGTTGAGTTAATTTGTTCTATAGCTTTCGCTGCAGTTGAAATGTTTTTTTTTTCAGCTCTGAACTTTTTTGGTTTCGAATTTGAATTTATGTCTCTGCTGTAATCGGGCAGTCAAGCGAACTCATATGAGTTTGAAGGGTAGCGAAAATAAAATGAATTTCCTCTATGAGTTTTAAAAGGCGGTAGAATAGGTCCATTTTGACATCATCTGTTGAGTTAATTTGTTCTATAGCTTTTGCTGCAGTTGAAATGTTTTTTTTCAGCTCTGAACTTTTTTGGTTTCGAATTTGAATTTATGTCTCTGCTGTAATCGGGCAGTCAGCCTGAAAATTCTAATCAAATAAACATATATTCATATAAATTATAAAGCGTTCATGTAGAAAGTGCGTTTCGAAGTTTGCTTTTAAGGATAAGCGATGCTAAACATAATATTTAGTAAAAAATAATTCCTATGCTCGGGTTTTTCTTTCGACGCCGCCATATCGAAACTCTAGTAATCCTACTGTAAGGCTGGGTTAGCTTGGGTGGAGTTCATAAGGTCATATGACGTATTTTGAGTAGTAACTATGGTCGTTCGATTGAAATTCAAGTCACTCGAGTACGTACTCGGGTACGAATCGAAATCGCCCAATATTTCCACCGGAAGTACGGTTCGTTCAAACCGGAAGTTGTCTAAAATTGAGTATTTTCCATCCAAACTTTCAGGGATGATTACTGCATGCTTGATGTAGAATTGAAAGTAGATCTGAGCACATGCTCTAGCACCGGAAGTGAATAAGTAGAATCGGAAGTTGACTGGAATTGATATATCCTACATTTTTTGTCTTTCTAAACATATTTTGAAGAATTCTTGTGCCTTTTTGACATTTTTTATCCTATCAATTGAATTATCCCAACACAGGTCTTATTCCAGATATCGGACGGAAGACCTACTCGTTGCTTGCAACGAGATCGCATCTAGTTATTAAGGTCTTCCGTCTTAACGGAAGACCTTATAGTTATTGTACTGTTTCTTATTATTATTATTATTATTATTTTTCTGACACGATTTCTCGAAAACTACTGGGTAGAATTACCTGAAACTTTCAGGAAAGATGTGTTGTAAGATACTCTTGAAAGTTCCAAGACAGGTTTTGGAAATTCCTCTCTGGTGCCAGGTTTTGGACCATTTTCCTGATTTTAAAACGACATTTTGTCCACGATTAAACTCAAAAACGGTAAAAGATATCAATGTGAAACTTTCAGAGTTTATAGATGATGATCAATACTTTCCAAGACGTGACTTTTCGTTCGTCGTCAGTACTTCCTGTCGCTACCGGAAGCCAATTCAAAAAGTCCAATATTTCAACTTTCTTTGTTTTTCAATATTTTTCATTTATTTTTGGAATATTAATAGAGACACTTCTATTGATGCTTACTATATAAGTTGTTTTAATATTGGTTAGTCTGAACTCTAGATATTAATATTTGAAAATCTGAAGCGGGCCCAAGATGGCGGCTGCCTCTGTCAACTCCGCCATTTCGCGAGTAGGGGCTTATGGAGGCAGCTGAGCGTTTGATTAAACCATTCTGACATAAGGATACATGAAATGCAAAAAACTACTTGGACTCTCACGTAGTAGTATCTTGCAATTCAGTGTCAATCTTAAAAAACTTAATGTCCGTTTCACTGCTTTAGTGTTACATGTACTGGGCTAGATACGATATGTAATGTGTACAATGTGTTAAATATACTTTCCTAACGCCGAAATAAAATAAAGGTGATAAAAATGTTTTATTTAATTAATTTCATTGAAGCTATTGCACCTCTTTAATAGATCAGTACAAAGAAAAGGTGCGAATATTTACGCATGGCTTTTGACATGAAATTAGGAATAGTGGCCCGCCTTTTATGATTCTCAGACAGGTGTACTGTTGCAAAAGTATACACAAGTATATTTAAAGCAGTATTCCCAATAGCTAAATGGTTCGCGCGTTGGGGAGAAAAGAGAAAAAAAAGGCGCATTCATGTTGGCGACCTGGATTCAATCCTCCTTGTGATCAAAATTTTGAATCACTTTTCAGCTCGATTTTACAAGTTTTTTTTTTCAGAATCAGACGGAAGACCTCTCGTTGCTCGCAACGAGTTTCTTTTCTAGTTATTATTATTCTTTTTTCTTCTTATTTCTTCTCCGGTACTTTTTTGTCCGGAAGTGTTCTCAGAAACTGTTCACCAAACTAAGTTAAAACCTTTTTAGGGTTAGTAGGCATGTTGTGTAGATGTGCCGAACGAAGGTCATTTTGCGCGCATTCGCATGCACGTGCGGGCGCGTGCAATAAGTAAAATCACTGATATATTTAATATGGTTGTAACTTTTATATTTTTTGATAAAATGTTTTGAAACTCATTATATAAAGATATATAAGTTGTGTAGATAAGATGACATGGTCAAATTTGCATAAACTCACGCGCATGCACGTGCGCTTTGCTCTGATTGGCTGAAACAGAAATCTCAATATCTTTTTTGTTTAATGATGAAATGCTTTGAAATTTATAACATAGACATGCATTAGGATGTACTACAATATGATATATAAAATTTTTCATGAAATCACGCGCATGCGCGTGCGCTGCAATCTGATTGGCTGAAACTTTAAATGGCTATAACTCCCTTGGTTTTTAACCAAATAGCATGGGATTTACAACATAGATAGACATAAAGGACTCCTACAGGATGGTATGGTCACCATTCACATGCATGCACGTGCGTGCACGTGCGCTTTGCTCTGAATGGTTGAAACAAAAATCTCAATATCTTTTCTGTTTTTTTACAAAATGCTTTGAAATTTAAAACATAAGCATACTTTAAGATAGCCTACAATATGATATATAATAATTGTCATGAAAATACGCGCATGCACGTGCGCTGCAATCTGATTGGCTTAAACTTTAAATGGCTATAACTCCCCTGTTTTTCAACCAAACAAGATGGGATTAAGAACAAAGACATAATGGACTCCTACAAGAAGGTATGGTCATCATGCACGTGTGTGCACGTGCAAATGAGTAAAATAGTGTAGACAAGATGATATCGTCATTACGCTCATGCAATCACATGCGCACGCCTGCATTGCTTAAATTTGAAATACTTGGTATACTTTTGGGAAAACGTTGTTTACGTCTTAAATGCACAGATTTTGCCTTCTTTAATGAAACTGACAGGGAATATGGCACGAGAAGGGAGTTGGGGAGCGTTTGGGGAACATCTGTAACGGTTCCCGTTACAATTAGCACTAGTTATTATTATTATTCCTGGGAAAATTTTGTCCTCGAGTGATCTTGTAAACTACACATCTGACTAAGGTAAAATGTTTTTAGGGTCAGTAGACATGTTATGTAGATTTGCCAAACAAAGGTCATTTTGCGCGCACGTGCTTGCAAGAGCGCGCACGTGCAACACGAGAAATGCCCAATATAATTGATATAGACGTAACTTTTTCAATTTTTGATGAAATGCTTTGAAACTCATAATATAAGGATATATTAGTAGCATAGACAATATGACATGGTCAAAATAGCAAGATCTCACGCGCATGCACGTGCACTTCGCTCTGATTGGCTGAAACTAAAGTCTCAATATCTTTCTTGTTTTTTAATGAAATTCTTTGAAATTTTGAACAAAGCCATGCATAAGAATATCCTACAACATGATATATAGCAATTATTATGGAAACACGTGCATGCACGTGCGCTGCAATCTGATTGGCTGAAACTTTAACTAGCTATAACTCCCTTGGTTTTCAACCAAACAGGATGAGATTTGGAACATAGATAGATATAATAAATTTCTACAAGAAGATATGGACACCATGCACATGCATACAAGTGCGTGTATGTGCGCTGCAATCTGATTGGCTGAAACTTTAAACAGCTATAACTTCCTTGGTTTTCAACCAAACGGGGTGGGATTTAGAACATAGATAGATGTAATTGACTTCTACAAGAAGGTATGATCACCATGCGTGCACGTGAAATATGTAAAATCAAAAATACACTTGAAAGAGCGTATTTTTGTAAAACTTTTGGATTAAATACTTTAATATTTTGTATAAATAATATATAGATTGTGTAGACAAGATGATATGGTCATTACGCATATGCATTCACATGCGCACGCGTGCATTGCTAAAATTTGAATGAACTTGGTACACTTCTAGGTAAACGTTGTTTAAGTCTCAAGTTTGTCTTCTTTAATGAAGCTTACAGGGAATACGGCACCAAAAGGGAGTTGGGGAGCGTTTGGGGAACATCTGTAACGGTCCCCGTTACAATTAGCACTAGTTACTATTTAGTTGAAATGCACAAATTCAGACAAACTGAATTCTTACAGATGAGTATTTGAGTGTTTGTCATGTCCGTCTTCCGTCCTTCGTCTTTCCGTCCTCTGTCCCTCTGTCACACTTTGCGTTTAGCTCAGTTCAAAGCTCAGTTTCAAAGAAACTATCCAAGATATTTTCATTAAATTCATAGATTGATAGATAATTATGAGAGCTATGCAACAGTCTCATCATTTTTCTTTTACCTTGACCTTTCCTTTGACCTTGACTTCACTTTCCTTAATTGTGTATTTAGCTTAGTTTTCAAAATTCCATCCAAGAGAGTGTTATCAAACTTCATATGCTGATACATACTGATTAGAGCTATTCAATTGCATCAACATTTTATGACCAGACCTTTATTTTGACTTTGACATCACTTTTCTTAAATGAGTATTTAGCTCAGTTTTAAAGATACCATTCAAGAAAGTGTTATCAATCATCATAGGCCGATACATACAGAAGAGAGCTATTCAACTGCATCAATATTTTTTTTTTACTTTGACCTTTCCTTTGACGTAAACCCCACTTTTCCTAAATGAGTATTTAGCTCAGTTTTAAAGTTACAAGTCAAGATGTTTTTTTTTTTTATCAAACTTCATATGTTGATGCATACTGATAAGAGTTATTCAACTGCATGAACATTTTTTACCTTGACCTTTCCTTTGACCTTCACCTCACTTTTCCTAAATTAGTGTCAAACTTCATATGCTGATTCATACTGATGTAAGCAATTCATCTGCTTCAACATTTTTTACCTTTACCATTTATTTGACTTTGACCTCACTTTAATCGAATTGTGATTAAACCAGTGTTAAAGATACCATTCATATTTTTTTCAACTTCATATTCAGATACACACTGATTAGATTTTTAAACTGCTTCAACATTTATTTCCATGGCCTTACCTTTGACTCTGACCTCACTTTTCTTAAATTAGTGTTAAAATTTATATGCTTATACATACTGATGTAAGCAATTCAATTGCATCACAATTCAAGATATTCTGAAATTCCATACACAAATTTGAATTTTATGTTGCATTACTGAAACACACTCGGCATTCATGTCCTACGGAAATATTTCTAGTTCTAGTTACTTTGCACATTTTTCGTACTTGTCTTGGTTTTGTCGAAATGCAGCACTGATAAATGACAAAACTGCATACAGAAATCATGTCAAAGGATAGGATAATAAAGTATTGTTTATCTTTCAACATAGTAAATTGTTAGTATTGAAAAGATTTTTTTTTTACATTTATGGTCTAAAACCTTGAAATTTTGCTTTGCTTTGAAATGTATCTTTCTTGATGCTAGATTTCAAAACATTAACGTGAAGAAATGCCATCTTTTTATCATGTAAAGCAGTCGAACAGACGAGAAGTACTTCTATCATCTTGCGCCGTATAAGTGTCATATTCATGTACAGAAAATACAGAAGTTACATAAATTGCACTGTTTCTGTATAAAGCAAAGGCAAAGGTGTGCTTTAAAATGAACTAATACAAAAAATGGCTGCATTTGGCGAGAAACCATGAAAAAAAGGGAAAAGTCATATTCTATCATCCAAGAGCATATAAAAATCCAACCAAGAAAGCTATGGAGATAACGAACAGTGTTCAATATTCCATAAAACAATACAAAATAGAAGCAGAGCAAACACGGACCTCCGAAACATCAGAAGTGGGATCAGATGCCATGGAGGAGTGAGCATCCCCGCCGTGTGCTCCTTGTCATGATCAGTTAATAACGGAAAAATCCGTTGTCAATTCAGTGTATAAATAATAAACTAACAATTAGTATGAAAACGTCACTCAGCATTTGACTCAATGATAAATTGTATTCGCTGACAAAGTCATTGTATCGACCGTAAAACTTATGAAATGAAGACTTTAAACGAGTTTGCTGATATTCTTGTTTAATCAACTTGCTTGTCAATAATTTACCTCGTTTTAGAAATTGTTCATACGTAGAGCATGCACTTGCGTATCGAATCAACTGAGATATATATACTCTGTATGCAGGTGATGAGGGTATATTGCTGCATAAGTAAGGGAAGTTGACGATAAAAAAGTTAAAGTCATCACGTTTATCGTATAGCTTGGTTGTTAGATTGCCATTAAGGTCTTTTTCAAGTAAAATACCCAAGTATGAGACAGATGTGTCAGACTTTGTAGCATCTTTTATCTCAAGTTCATTAGGATATATCGTATCGACGAAGGAATGGAAATTATTATTGATAAATGACAATATATATCGTCGATATATCTAAAAGTCGAGTTGAGGGCCACAGCAATTGTTTTCTTCTTTTCTTTTTATTTTGCACAAATTCTGCTTCATATGAATATGAAAATAGGTCTAATAAGGGAGCGCAATTGTTACCCATGGGAATTCCAATAGATTATTGGAATACCTGGTCTCCAAAAATTATATAGATTTGTCAATCAGAAACTCAAGCATCTTTTTGATGTCAATTTCAGAGTATTTCTGCGTTCAATCAGAATGTGTTTTAACAAAATAATTTTGCAAATGACCAATTACCAGATAAGTAAATATACGAGTTCTATTTTCATTAAAAAAGCAGCTGTCAATTATATCAAAAAGCATGGACTTCTTTAATTTATCGTGTGGAATGGTTGTGTACAAAGTTGAAAAGTCATAAGTTTGTAAGCTGCTGATTTTGGAACCAGAAGTCTCTGTCGAGACTGAAGCTCTACTGGTTTGTACTTATAGCAAAGGAAGAGAAAAGTTCTTAAGCAGTTGGGAATTGAAACTTTACCACAGCAATAAAAAGAATAATGATCCTTGATTAAGTCTCTTTATGTTCTTAGTATAGTCTATTTGCATGCCACATTATATTATAATCAGACTTAATCTGCAGGAGGAGTAGCATTTTGAGAGTTTTTGAGAGAAATTTCTATTTTTAGTTACCATGGCAACACCGTTCATCGAAATCAAAAACCGATATACAGAATTATGTATCTTAGTGAAGTCTACTTGTGTGCCAAGTTATATTGAAATCAGACCAAAACTGTAGGAGGAATAGCATTTTGAAAGAATTTCACAGAAATTTCTATTTTTAGTAACAACGGCAACACCGTTCATCGAAATCAAAAACTGATACACAGAATCATGTATCTTAGTGTAGTCTACTTGTATGCCAAGTTATATTGAAATCAGACCAAAACTGTAGGAGGAGTAGCATTTTGAAAGAATTTCATAGATATTTCTATTTTTAGTAACCACGGCAACACCGTTAATCGAAATCAAAAACCGATACACAAAATTATGTATCTTAGTGTAGTCTACTTGTGTGCCAAGTTATATTGAAATCAGACCAAAACTGTACGAGGAGTAGCATTTTGAAAGAATTTCACAGAAATTTCTATTTTTAGCAACAACGGCAACACCGTTAATCGAAATCAAAAACCGATACACAGAATTATGTATCTTAGTGTAGTCTACTTGTGTGCCAAGTTATATTGAAATCAGACCAAAACTGTAGGAAGAGTAGCATTTTGAAAGATTGTTTACAGACAGACAGACAGACGGACAGACAGACGGACGGACGACGGACGCATTACTATCGCATAAGCTCTTCTGGTCTCTGACCAGTAGAGCTAAAAATCTTGTGATTTCAAATTGTCCAAAAGTTCTTTTTAATTTTTGAGTATCCACATCTGATTCATGCCACTTCTTGAATATATTGTTGCACAGTAGTTTTCCCTTCATAACTGTAAATATTTTAGTGAGAAGTAACGAAAGAGGCTAGGTTGAACATTTACTGGAACCTGCAATGCATCTTTGTTTGTAAGGATATTTATTAAGTTTCGGAATCAAATATATATAGGGTATTTCAAATTCATTTTGGCTCTGTGGAATATTAAAAATATTTAGAACTGACATATGATTTTGAAGAATTTCCTCCTTAGAAAAGGAAGTATGAGTACAAGTACGATTAACACTTGTAAAATTAAATCCAAGTTCTTCTAAAAATACAATTTATATAATGAGCCTTACAAACGAAGACAATGTTGTTTCCTGCTTTGTCGGCATGGACCAGTACGTAATGATCAAGTAATCTATCTAATTCTTTTTTTCAGTTCTGGATTATTGAACACATACAGAAAGATATATGGTTTTCATATTGCCTCTCAATCTTTTAATACGTGACTTCAACGTCTTCTTTTTCATATCTGGCCCAACGTCTGGCGTAATTTTCAACAGAATCCATAATATTTATGAAATTCCGACGCCAGTTGAAGGATCCGGATTACCTATATTTAGGACCTTCAAAATAAGTGTTCTTAGGTCATTATTAACTACAGTTAATTCTCGATAAACCGCCACCTTTTGTAATTTAGAAATCATGGCGGTATAATGAATTTGGCGATGATTTGAATTTTCCATATTTTAGGAAACAAGAAGTAGAGTTACCGTTCTTAGAAATACCATAAAGCGCGCGTTTATATTCTTATAATTACATGTACATGTATATACAACATATTTCTCAATTTTAAATACTTCAAGTAATTTTTTATGTACAATTTCTTTAAAACAAAATGTGCAGTTATAAAATAAAGACATATACATGTGCATTTATGTACATGTACATGTAAATCGGCACGTCTGATATTAAAAAAAAACATGCTGGGTCGATTAGCGTGATGTATTGCTGACCGTAGGTAAATTAGTTTCTTGAATAAATTTATTGTTTATGGCATCATTGTTCGTGAAACGTTAAACATTTATATGGTATAATTATTTTTATGAGAACTTTGCATTGTTTAAAGCAGAGATCATCAAAATAATATCGTATTCGGCCTACTTTCGTGGCAAAGCCGTGACTAAATGTTTTTTTTTTAAACAAAACAACAGTACAAAATCATTGTAACAGTTCATATCAAAATTATTTCTTCATTTAATTCTAATTTAATTATCTAATTACGTGTACCTTGTCTGGCTTTGCATGCTTAACAACAGGGATAGCGTTAACCAATTAGCCGCTCTTCACTGACCGCACGCACCTGTGGCGGTATATCGAGATAATTGACACTTAAAAATGGACGTTTGTTTCGAAAACAGGGTGGCGGATGGCGGTATGCAAATTTGGCGTTATAAAGAGAATTTTATATAGCAGGAAAAACGTTCTTGGGAAATCATGGCGGTATTGCGAAAATGGCGATGAATCGAATGGCGATAATTCGAGAATTGACTGTATATGTACGTCACCTGTAATGACGTGTCCAGCAGGACTATAGCCAAGGGGCGAAGAAGAACATGAACACGATAGAGGATTATATATTTCAGATACTCGGTATCCAGGCCATGTAAAGTTTTCTTGTAATTGAAAAGTTTGGAAGCAATGGTCGATGTATATTTGTAGGAAATACAAGGTGTAGTCTTTAGCTTGAAATATGGTGGAATACAAGACTGGATCAATGATTATGTTTGAATCATGTTTAAAGTAATAGAATAAGATCAAAATTAAGTTATAAATCACTTAGAAAATATATTTGGTTCTCACCTTACACAAAGCATTACAAGAATGTGACCTTAATTTAGAAAAACCATGTGAGTTTAAAAAGTGCGTTGAGCTGTATGTGGACACGCACAACTGATATTAAATATTTAATCATAGCGGATACAAATTATTTTTTCTGCGAGAGGGATAAATCCCCCATATGTAGCTTACTGTGATATTTTGGTATTCACAAAACCTCCCAGAAAAACCAGGAAGACATGAACAGGTGACGTCAGCCGCTAAAATGTCAGTGCCACAATTAATTGTCCCTCCATTTAAACACGGACCACTGTAATCCACACTAAAGTCTTTACACTGCTCACCTGTAATGAAGAAAGTCTGTGGAATTGTAAATATGAATATGATAATAAGCCGGGAAATTGATCAATGGTTTTGTATGGACTAGACTTTCTCTACTCTAAACTTTTTTAGAGTACTGGGCTTTCCCCCCAAGGATATCCCAGACCAGATTCAATATTCTAGGGATGATCTTACGGTACTTTGTGTAGTAGTTATAGAAAACGATTTCCCCCAGAGCCACCACCCACCCCAGCCCAACCCCTAATAAAATATTATGGCAGTACATGTACTTAATTTATGAGAGCCAAGGGCGTGACACATTGTTACAAGTGTCCCTTCTTCAAAATAGTGACAAAATATGTATTTTTAACACGGATCCCATATAAAAAAAATAATAAATCTCATTTTCCTCAGCAACCGTCCAAGCAAATTTTTAAAGCATTACAATCTGTTCAAACTGGTTTCTAAAAAAGACAAAAGGCCCAAGGACCTTAAAATTCACCTGAGCATCATGCAACAACTTTCAAATAATTGAATTTGGTTCATTTTTAAAGCAAGATGCTATGGCATTCACAATTTTGAAAGAGGCACCATTGCTAATCATAACTATACACTTAGCAATTGCTTCGTTTGGTTACTTATAATTAAGGAAGCTCTAAATACTAACAAATACTGTTTTTTTAGACTCATAGAAAAATAAATCATATAAAGATATGCACAGATACTTTTTCATTCATTTAGAACATAGGGTGCGTGCCGTATTTGCGCAGAAAAAATGTTCAAAGACAATTGACTATTTATGAGCAGAAATCAGTGTTTACTTACATTGGGAAAATTAATGAAAATAATTAAATTTATTACGAGTTCTTGGTCTCATAACATGCTAAAAATATTGTAATATATTATGAGTTATATAATTAACGGTAAAAAACAAATTCTTTAATCTTACATCTAAATGCAGATCACTCTAACTGCATAAAACTATCCAATAAATAGAGTTCTACAGTGTGCAGTGTTAAGAGAGTCCTTAATACCCATAGGCAGGGAAGGCTAACAAAAAATGCACTTCAACTATAATCAATAATATTCAGCAATAATCAGAAGTGCCCCTACCACACGTGAACCCCTAATTCTAGGTTCATACGTTGCAAATTTTTGAAAAGGCACACTTGCTTATCAAAATGTTAATTAATACCAAGGAGCAGATTTAAAACAATTCATTTTCAATATTAGTAGAGCCCCCCTCCTATGGTATCCCTGACCCAGGGGCCTTAAAATTCACAATTCTGGAAGAAGAGCCCTTGCACATCATAAATATATACGTATTTCATCTGCTTATTACCCAAGAGCAGAGAAGAAGATTTTCAAAGATGTAATATATTTTCACTATATATTCATTACATCATTATAGAGCCCCGCCCTAATTCATGCATTTTCACTATATAATCAATAGAGCCCCGCCCTAACACCAGAACCCATGACCCTTGGACTATAACATTCACAATTTTGGTAAAGTCACTCTTGCTCATCATAACTATGTAGGCTACTAAGTTTATTTAATACCCAGGAGCAGAGAAGAAAAAATAATGCATTTTCACTATAAAATCAATATAGTCCCACCCTATCACTAGAACCCCTGACCCTTGGGCCATGAATTTCACAATTTTGGTAGAGGACTCAATGGATATTACATTCATGCCAACAGTTTGACTGCTTGATGTCCAGTAGTAAAGAAGAAAATTTTTAAAGATTTCATTAATTTTAGTGGTTTTGGCCCCAGGGGGGCAGGGACCATGAAATTCACAACATTTGTTCCCCTTCACCCATAGATGCTGTAAGATGTTTCCCTACAAATGTGTTCTACATTAAATCCATTTCTTACTATCAAGATAATTAAAGCAGAATAAACTAGAGGTACTATGAGTACTGAGCTCACTAAATGAGACCCTCGCCTCCGTTTTGGTTATAATGGAAACGTCTATGTTTTGCTCTAAGAGACCTGAAATAAGTATAAGATCAAAAAGTAAAATAGGAGGTGCAAAGAATCTGTTAAAATATAGTTAAATTTTATTTAGTGGTATGGGAGGAGTTTCGGATAAAAGATGGATACTCTTTAGTATAATAGAAAATATAGCAATGATTTTCTATGGGAAAATCGAAATATGTTTCGAATCCGATCAAAAAGTAAACAGGCGGTCACTATGGCACTATGTATCAAAGAATCCTTAAAAAGTATATCATTGAAATATATATCATATAATTTGATTCAGTGGAATAAGAGGTGAAAAGTTTATGATTGGCACCCCAAAGCGTAACATACAGACGGAGATAGAGACGGTGAGACAAACATTCCGATCACAATATATCCTCGAACTTTTAGGCACGAAAGGGGGGTGGGGGTGGTATAGTGTACAATGATATTACAAGATGTCAAATACATATATTATTATGTTCTGCTATCTTTCCATTTAAGTTTATCTTTCTGCTATTGGTGAACTATGATATAGACTAGCAATTGAGTATTTTTTTTTTACCTGGACAAATGCCCTCTTTGCAAACTTTTTTCTATACCTTAATTTCAAATGTGTGCAAAAGGGGAGCAAACCCTTATAAACTGCCATAAATATTTCTGTAACATAAAATCTTATTCATGATTAAAACTATTATTTCTACAGCCCCTAAGCATCAGCTTCGTTATAATGACCTTAAGAATTGTCGACTGAATTTCCCCGTTATTTCCCAATCATGACAAGGAGCACACGGCTGGTGTGACCGATCTGCAGGAGATGCCCACTCTTCCATGGTGCCTGATCCCACTTCTGATCTTTTGGAGGTCAATGTTGGCTTTTCTTCTATTTTGTATTGTTGAGTGGACTTTTGACCTAGAATACTGTTCGTTATCTCTATATATTACATGTTGAGTATTTATAAATCGACTGGAATTTATACTAAGTAACTCTATTCTTAAAATGTTTTTTAAAGAATATGTTTCAAATTTAAGGCATTCAAGTTATATATGTTAGGTAAAGGTTGTTGAAAGACAAAAACGAGAGATAACCAGACCCCAAAACAATATGATCCCTAATTACTATCTTTGAGTAATGGAAAGTGCATCATGCATTTTTATGAAGGACTTACAATTCATGTGCTTGATGCTGTCCATTTGGTCATCACTCCTACAGGCTGTATAGTCGTGATATTCTTCATTAGCTACATGGTGGTAGGTGCAGACGCACTCTGGAAGTATAAAATCTCCACCACACCACAACTGATCACGCCCTGTAAGTAACAAATCTTATTTGAAGTACAGATTTGATGTCAATATTTTCTCAAATTTTCGGTTTAATATCATGACTTCTATATATGTTTCTATAGCATTTTATATGGAAATATAATGAAAAACTTATGATATCTGGAAATAATTGAAAATACAAATTTTAGGAAGTCCCGGACGCGGTTGATTGAAACATTTGCACTTTCTCAAAGTAAAACTTTATATAAGTTTATCTTTTCAATAAGCAATTTAAATGAAATAACACTTTTTTCATTTAAAAATTTCAGTTAAAGAAACATTTATTTTATATATGCTTAGTGCAAATACATTAAAGTCCTTTTTGCCCCTCCGTCGATCTTCATCGAAAGTGGGGATATTAATTGCGATCCGTCCGTCAGTCTGTCCGTCTAGCTGTAGATTTCTATATTTCCATATACTGTGACGCTTGTTTCCGCGCCATATCACGAGAAGACATTGAGCTTGCAATGAAAATGTAATCAATTCATACATTTTCTCTGTGTGTATAAAATTTTCAAGCAATATCTCAAGATTTAAGCTTTCAATGCAATGAAATTTTATACGATTAATTCCTTCGGACTTCCTGCCCTTCTAATCTTAAATTAGATTCGCGCATGCTCTTCTTTTTCTTTAAGCGACGGACACACATTCTCTGAATTCACAAGTTCGTAATGTTGAATTAAAATGTAAAACGCAATATAGCAAATAAAATTCCTCTTATTATCTGACATAAGTTTAAGTGTAATTGTAAGCAGGAAATATAGGGAAATTTTAGTGATAATTACACCTCGATGCTTGGATCTCTCTCCTTTTACATTTTTATTCATATCGTACCTGCATTGTCACGTCCTCTGCACAAAAATGTGTGTGTTCGGCTTGATAGGAACTCTGGAACTGTATATAAAGAAAAACATATTTTAAGCTGTTTTTATATGCGTTTAGTTTTATTGCTTTTCTCTTTATTACTAGTATACCATATAGTTACACTATGTATAACGAACATATAGCGTGCATAGACTACAATTTGGTAACATGCTGCAATCCTATCATATGATAATTGTATGAAATGAATGTCTTTATAAATATTTTAAAACACGGGCTTTTTAGGTCACATGAGTAAATATGTAACAACTTTCCAACAATTGAATTTTTGAGGCCATGAAATTCACAATTTGAAAGAGGACGCTTTGCTTATCATAATTTACACTTTGCATGTTACCTCTGGTTATAAATTTTCAAAACTGTCTCTCCGTCTTGAATTCTCCATGTGTTTTATATCTGACTATAGTACAATGTATATGTTTATCTCGTTCTTTTCTTTTTTCCTTATGTCTATTTCTTGACCCTTGACTGTAATTGTTGTTTATGTATACATGTATATATGTATATTATATGTATCTCTTGTACCAGTGATGTTTTTTTGAGCGAATAAAGACTTGGTTACTTAATTGCTTTAAAACCGCAAATTATACGTTTTATTTTACTATGATGTGCGGTGTATTGCGCAATGGATTCCCAGGCGACCCTCTTAATTGAAGAATAAGGCAAAGTAAATTTAATTAATTACTTTTTAAGTAATTAACCCCATGCTTTGCCGGTGTAAAGACGAATAATGACCCCCATCGAATAATGACCGGGGGTCATTTTTCGACAGCGAAAAATGACCCCCGGTCATTATTCGACGTAGAAAAATGACCCTTTTGCCCGTCAGAAAAAGTGTCACTTCCCTAAAAATTTGCAGAACCCACGTGAAGAAAAATGACCCCCGTCAGAAAAATGACCCCCTGTAGATTAAAGCCAAAATTTTTAGGGGGCAAAAAAAAAATCGGATAAAGAAGCATATTGGCCAAAATGCTCACCTGAGCTTATTGGGAATAAACTGA